>NC_057810.1:104221870-104521870 GCF_018294505.1 Triticum aestivum
ACGCGTAACAGAATATTATTCTGTTACCTTTTTGAAGTCACGTTTTTAGGTGGTTATACTGATGTTTTTGAAGCGATTAAACTGATGCTTTCAATTGTGTTTAATAGATCGTCTTCTTTAGTTCAAAAACTTTTTGTCATTTTTTTGTCGGAACGGGGCGTGTAATATATGATTGGAAAGCTCTTGACAACCTTATTTCAAGTACATTGAACATTTTTGCAAAATCATTGTGGTTTAAGAGCAGTTTGGAAAAAACCGTTTTTTTTAAAACCGAAAATGCGAATCGTATTTTCGACTCAATTTTCAAACCGTTTGTCAGAATTGAGCAAATAAGATGGCGTTGGAAAGCTGGTGAAAATCCGCATCTTCCATATATGTATTTTTTTTCTAGTTCTATATGATTTAAAAGTAATTTGAAAAATGGTGAAATTCTGGGCGAAACATATTTTCGCGATTTTTTGCAAACGGTTTGTCGGATTGACACAAATGATACGGAGTTGGAAAGCTATGGAAAATGCGCAACTTTTTCGTATAGAAATGTTTTTCTAACTCCTTACGGTTTAAAAACAAATTCGAATACGGTCAAATTTGATTTTGAACGTGATTTTTTTAAAAAGTTTGTCAAAATATGGCAAATAATGTACTGTTGGATAGCTATCGAAAATGCGAAACTTAGTCATGTTGAACGTTTTCTCTACTTCGCAACCGTTTAAGAGTAATTTAGAATACGGCATGACAGATCTTGCTGTTTTCTTGTCTGAAAAACAGAGTAGTCGTACTGATATATGTGTATATTTGTACTGAGCTATTTTTTTAGAGTAATTTTGAATGGTTCCGAAAAAGGGTACGTGTACTGATGCTTGCATGGGTTTGTACTAAGCGTGTTTTCACTAACTAGACTTTGCTCTGTTTTTTGGGTAATATTTTTCTCATAAGTTTTCAACGGTTTACTGTATCGTCGCCCCTGTACTTGTATGGTTTGTATCATCGAATTGAATTATATTTTTTATTCAAAAAGAAAATGTGTTTGTTTTGTTTCTTTTTTTAACTCGACATTTTTTTGACAACGTTGTTCTGAACTTCTCTCATTTTACGACTTGTACTGAGGTACTTACTAAGCAGGATTTTCATGGGGTTTCTTTTTTTGCTTGAACTTTACAATTTGAATATATGTCATTTCTTTTATTCCGAACGGACCACCGTTTTTAACTCGTACTGTGGTACTTACTACGCCCGAACTGGGGTGGCTGTCGCGTGTCTCAGCGTGTCTTTTAACAAGAACAAGCAACCAAGTTTTTCAACCCCCGCCATGGCAGCTACTCCGCTTCCCCCGCTGATGGCTAGCAGGGCCACCCCGGCGTGGAGGGCGGCCAAGTGCCCTTACTTACAGATGGAGGGGTTGGCCGGCGGCGGTACGGCCATGGGATCTCAGGGGAGAAAGCGGACGGATCTTGGGGAGGAAGGTGGACGGAGCGTGGGGAGGGAGGCAGACTGATTGTAGGGAGGAAGGAGGCCGGAGCGCAGGGAGGAAGGTGGCCGGAGCGCGGGGTAGGGAGGAGGCCGGCGCGCGAGGAGGAAGGCGACCGGAGCGGAGGAAGGAAGGCGTCCTGAGCGTGGGGGGTGGAGGAGGCCGGCACGCGAGGGAGGCGGCTGCCGGCGCGAGGGAGGGCGGCTGTCGGCGCGAGGTAAGGGTGGCGCCGGTGTAGGAGGGAAGGAGGCGGCGGGGTTCATGGGGAGTGATGGGCGTGGGCTCATTCATGGGGATGAGGAGGTGGAGCTGGTGGCGGCGAGGGCCGTCGCGGCGGCGCGCTTGAGGCGAGGCCGGCCGAAGGAGCACTGGGAGGAGGCCTGCCGACGGCGTGGGGGGGAGGAGGTCGGCCGGAGGCGCGCTGGGAGGAGGCTGGCCGGCGGCGCGGCGGGGAGGAGGTCGGGCGGAGGATCTGCGGGGGGATCAGGGTAGTTTTCTTTTTTTTGGGCCGGCCGCGCCTTATAGGGACCGAGGGTAACAGAATAATATTCTGTTACCGGTAACAGAATAGCTCTGTCCTATATGTGTGTGTGTGACATTAAACATCGATACATTTCCACGTCAAAGATAAATAACAATGTAAATTTAAACAAAAAATAGTTATTATTTCATTCCTACATGACTAATGAAAGGCTCAATTTATTTTGGTAACCAAGACATACTGTCGTAATTAACAACCAACCCTGGACTGTTCCATTTTTCAACGATTAAAGCATGAATTCTTAAACTGTCTAAGAATCAACCCTGGAAAATCAAAACCAGCTAGGAATCAACCCTGCTCCCCTTGAAACAAGCTTTCGCTGAGTAGACCCATTTTTGACCCGTTGATCATCGAATCAGCAGTCAGGTCAACATAGTCACTTAACCCATTTTTGGTCAAAAAATTTCATAAAAATGAAAGTATCCATAAAGATTATGCAAAGTCAACGCTAATATAGTAATCATTCCAGGAAAGTTCACACAATTTGGGCAAGTATATTTAAAAAGACCATGAAATTACAATTTCAGCCCTTTTTGTCAATTTTTCTTAAAAATGAAAATTTTCACGCAATTTCACCAAAAAAATTAAAATACACTAAATTTACAATTTCAACCCATTTTTTGTCATTTTTATCATAAATATATATTAAATGTGTCTAGGAATTTGAATTTTTTTTGTAAAATCAACAGTAATGTGTTCATCATTCTAGGAAAGTTTCACAAAATTTGGTCGAACAGAATTAAAAATACCATGTATTAGTGTGAAACTTTGTGTGAAATTTGACCAAAAATGGTATAAATTTTAAATTTTGGGTATTTTTAAAAGAATTTTTTGGTTCGTGGCACTGTCAAATTGGGATATTCGAGGATTGCCCCTCAAATTTTGTGAATTCCACTTGCGAAGAAATAAGTAGCATTCCTACCATTGTGGATCCCACCAACAATAATGAGACTCAGTTGGGCCTTCATCCGCTATTGGCCCACCTGCAGAGGTTGGTTTAATGGCGTGTATGCTCTGCATAACGTCCTACAATGAACAGAGGTCACGGCCTGCCGGCGCCCCTACATCGTGGTTTCTGATGTCGTACGACGGTTCCAGTGTGGTGCAACAATCCCCCTATGGAAATTGTTAGAGATGTTGAATTTCTTTGTGATAAGACTTATCCCAATGGTTTATTAGTACCTAAACAAGATATATTTTGTCCTATAATCTTTGGTAGACCTTTCTTGAATACTTATGAAATTGTTGTTGATTATGAAAAAAGAAATTTTATGTTGATTTGGAGCTGATAAAGTTGTATTTAATCTCTCTAATTTTTCTAAACAACATCTTGCTAAATGTTTGCCTCATGTAGATGAGACAACAACTATTGCTGCAATAGCGGTACATCTTAGTGGTCCATTAGAACATTACTTATTCTAGCATGAGAGTTTGCCTATTATGCATGAGAGGAAATGAAAAGATGGTGCTTTCTTTAGACAACCACCTTTATTGAACATAACCTGCTTGTTGATACTTAGGGAGATCCAACACCTCCTCCCAAAGGTGAACATGTGTTTGACTTGAAACCACTTCCTGATACTGTGAAATACACTTATTTGGATGAGAAGAAAATTTATCATATTATAGTTATGCTAACCTGATAGCAAATGAGGAGGAGAGACGGGTTTGTGTCCTTCAGAATCATTGTGTTGCAACTGGTTATATGTTGAATGATATTAAGGATATTAGACATACTCTTTGTAATCATAGAATTCATATGAAGCCTGATGTCAAGCCCATTGTTGTTCATCAACATTGCCTAAATCCTAAAATGAAGGAAGTGGTAAGGAATGAAAGTCTATTACTTTTAGAAGGTATTATTAGTTATCCTATCTTCGACAGTAAGTGGGTAAGTCATGCTCATTTTGTCCATAGAAACAAAGGTTTAACTCTTGCTCCAAACGACAAGAATGAATTTATTCCATAAAAACAAATTATTGGTTATATGATGGCATTGCTTGTGTAAAACTGAATAGGGCTACTAGAAAGAATCATTATACATTGTCTTTTGTTGATCAAATTTTAGAAAGATTGCCAAATCATTCACATTTTAAAACTTTTGTGAACACATTTTCATAAAAAAACAGTTTGAAAAACTTAACGTTTTAAATTATGGGGAACATTTTTGACAAACTGTTGTTACATTTTTTGAAAATTTGAGAATATTTTTTGAAAACCAAAACAAAAAAACCAAATAAAATATAGAAAGAAAAAATAATAATAAAAGTAATTAAAGAAAATAATGGAAAAATGAGAAAACCAGACCAAAACCTTTTAAACCGGCAAAACCAGCACCAGAACCTTTTTAACCTAGCAAAATCAACGAACGTTTTAAAACTGGCAAAACCACCCCAAGGACCTTTCAATACCGGAAAAGTGTGCCTACCCTAACCGGCCAAATCCCTCTCTCTATGTTCGTTTGCATGACATTTTGTCCAGTGCGTCAACTAGGAGTGGCTTCGCTGAAGTTAGGGCAAAACGACCAACCCATTTTCCCCTTAGAGCGGTTTTGTTTACTTTTCTTTGGTTATTTAGTCATTTTCACAAAAAAATAGCTGTTATTTTTTAGGAGATGGATATTTTTTAAAAACTATTAAAAATAGAAAATTGTATTTTAAAATATTTATTAGTTATATTTTATAAAAAATAGTGTATATAAAAATAAGTTCACCGCCTATTAAAAATGTTCACTATCTATTGATATTTTTGTATAATTAAAAATAGTTGTATATTGAAAATTCAATGTATATAGAAACATTCATCTTATATTAAAAAAGTATTCAGTGTGTACTTGAAAAAATTCATCGTATACGAAACAAGTTCTGTGTGTACTTGAAAAATGCCTTCACCGTATACTGGAAATAAGATTCACCATATATGCAAAAACTATAATAAAAAAGAAAATGTGCAAACACAAAAGAAAAATAGAAGAAAAGCCTAAATCTGAAATTCAAAAAGAAAAAGGAAAAAACGAAATAGAACAGCCGTTTACGCATACTGGCCGTCTGTAGGAGTCATCAGAGAAGCCTCGTCAATATGACGCAGGCGGGCCTAATATAGGGTTGGCTCATTTTGTCGCACTCAAAAATAAAAAATAAAATCTGACAGAGCCCAAGAGAGCCAGCTAGCCCATGCAGATGTGCTTGGAGACGTAAAATGGACCCAAACCAGGGCATTTCCTATTTAGCGCTGCAGGCGCCCGTTTGTCGAAATCACTAGTTAAGGAGTCTCCTTGCGGAGATCACTCCAACTTCCCCAGGTTGCGACAAGTGGCGCGCTGCATGTGCGCCACTTGTCGCAACCTGGGAGTTTTCCCTTTTTTCGTAGATCCATTTATTCAAAATGTTTTATCTCTTAAACCGTGCGTCGAAATCTCGAACCGCTGTCGCCGTTGGATTCCTCGCGTTGAGATCTTCAAAACTAGATCAGATGTTGATAGGTTTTGATGAACTTTTTTTTCACGAAAAAAACCGGATGAAAAAACCGTCCGAAGCGCGACACGTGGCGAATGGCTGAGAGCGCGCCAAGTAGCGCTGATCGTTGCGAGGCTCCCGAAGAAGCGCTCGTTAATTAGTTTTTTTAGGGGGAAACCAAGTTTTTATTCGCAAAAACCACAGAGTGTGGGATACATCTCTGGTCGTGGGATTGGCCCAACCAAATGTGCCGACCAGGACCTAAAGAGAGAGAAAACTTGTCTAATCTATGTGCATCGACATTGACTGCACGACGTTCAAAAGTAAATTTACAGTTTAGGGGACTAGCTAAACTATTAATCTCCATGATGATGGCTCCATTGGCTCCTTTGCTGCTGTTGTTGATAGCCCCAACTGCGCCCTTCGAGTCGGAAGCCACAACAATGTTGAGAAGGTTGAGGTCTTGCGCCAAAGCGAGCGCCTCCCTGCATGCTATCGTTTCAAGGATTTCAGGATCATCCATTCCTTGGATTACAAGGGCTGAGCTACCCAGGAAATTACCATTAGCATCTCGACACACAACAGCCGAAGAACCCCCTAGTCCCCTGCGACATGCTGCATCGACGTGGATTTTTGCAAACGCGAGGGGAGGCGCTTTTGGGCGTGTGGCGTTCATATTTGCTGTTGGTATTCGTTACTCGTTCTGTGGCCGGGCAGGCTCGGCTATCATCTTCAGTTCCTGCAGGTATCTATCGATGAAACCGTTGATGGTTTGGGGGCTCTGAAATGATCCCTCGTGAATAGCTTTCCTTCTCACTGCCCAGATGGCCCATAATGAAACCGAGAGATTCATAAATTGATCATGCGATAACGTACTCATGAGGGTGAATAGCCATTGTTTAGCTTTAGGTTCAGTGATGGTTGCTAAGCTTTGTGCCAATTCTTCATCAACAAGGGCCCATGTGCACCTTGACATGGTGCATTCTAGGAGGGAATGCCTCCATGAATCCGGAGAGCCGCAGATACCACACGCGTTGGATGTTGACATATGCCTGTGTGCCCTTACATCGTTGGTTGGAATGGACTGCTTGGATAATCTCCATAGGAACATTCGGACCTTCCCTGGCACTTCTGTCTTCCACAATTTTTTCCACTCCCCTTCTTCTGTGTTTGAACTGGAAGGACCGGGCCTGTTTTCAAGCCAAGCCTCTCTTCTCTGGCGTGTACTTACAAACATGCGGTAGGCAGATTTGACTGAAAATACCCCGTTGTTTTCTTGGCTCCAACTTTAGAAATCTTCAACATTCTTCGTACACAACGAGATGCCCAGAATAACATTTACGTCCATATGCAAAAAGACGGCCTGAACTTTTTGTCTATCCCATGAGGCGAAAGTTGCATCAATTAACTCAAAAAGACCGCTCGTTAATTAGTTGCTCCCCCGTTTGTGTTCATTTCCCAAACTGGCGCGCCTCGCGCTGGGCCAGCCCATGTAAGGGGCGCCTGAGGTATTTTTTTCTATGTTTCTAGATTGCAAAAAGATGACTGAACCAGGGTTCGAACTAGCGACGAATTGGTTTCAACGGGAGCGATCAGACCACCAAGCACCCCATCGCACGCATACAAATATATCCATTTCCTCATTTTATTTACTTTCGTAACGTTCGCGAAGCTTCGGAGACTGGTTTTTCCCTGTTTGCGATTTGGTTTACGGATGGTTTTTTTGTTATTTTCTTTCTAGATTTTTTTTCAAAGCCGATGAACTTTTGGGTAAATTGATGAACTTATTTTCAAATTTAGATAAACTTTTTTCAGTTTGATGAACTTTTTTCAGATTCGGTGAACGCTTTTTAAAACCGCCAAACTTTTTCAAATTGGATAAACTTTTTCTTTCAAATACGATGAACTTTTTCTAATTCGATGAACTTTTCTCAAAATCGATGAACTTTTGTCAAATAGAATAAACTTTTTTTCCAAATCGATGAACTCTTTTTTCGAAATGGGTGAACTTTTTTCAAATGTGATGAACTTTTTTTCAAAATCAGTGAACTTTTATCAAATCCAATGAACTTTTTTCATTTTTGACGAATTTTTTTGAAATTAGTGAACTGTTTTCGAAATTTAACGAACTGTTGTTTATTAGAAATTGACTTTTTCAAATAATTTTCAAATAACTCAAAAATCTCAGCGGTATAGTAAATGGCTGAGTAATAAATAGCGCGGTTGCAATAGTTGTAAGGCGTTCTGCGATGATCTTGTTCATTCGTGCTCTGAAGGTCCAGTGGTTAAACTAAGAAATTACAGGCAATAGTGGCGCGAGATCGAGCGAATTATTCGCGTGATTTTTTTCGGGAACGAAACTGTTCCTGGGCCGAGTGTAGAAACAGCCCACAGAGGGCGCGCTATAGGCGCCACTTCCACGTTCGGGCGCCTACAGCGCCGAACAGGAGCTCCCCCAAACCAGAGGCGGTTCGGACTTCGGGGGAAGAGAGAAAAGAATCGTACGGATTATCGAATACAGAGTCCGTATCCGTAAGAAAAACGAGGATGATTCTATATCGATGAAGCTCGTGTCACCGGACCAAATCTCAAAAGAAGTCCAAATAACCCCCCAGGACTTCACAAACCGACTAGATTACCCCCTGAGGTCTAAAACCGGGTATTTAACCCCCTAAGTTTCCCCAAACCATGTGAATCATCCACTAAGCCTCATTAGAGTGGTTTTGCAGACGGTTTTGTTGATGTGGCACGGTGCACCTCGTTCTTAACCCGCACCCGGCCTCGTCCATTCTCGTCCGAGCACGAGCGAGTGTCTCACCAGTCACCACACCAGCTACCTGCACTAGTAGAAAACCACCAATTAGTCCCGGTTAGTAAGGGCCTTTAGTCCCGGTTCATGAACCGGGACTAATGGGTCGTTACCAGTGCCACCACCCATTAGTCCCGGTTCAAACACGAACCGGGACCAATGTGGCTCCACGTGGCCCTGTGCACCGAGCCCAGTCAGAGGGCCTTTGGTCCCGGTTGGTGGCTCCAACCGGGACCAAAAGTCAATTTTTTTTACAAAAGTGGCTGCTTTAGGGGTTTTGGGGGTTATTTTTAGGTTGTTATTATAGCTAGCTAATAGAGAGAAGTGTCCTCTCTTATCTTCGTCCTTGGTTTATCAACGCTGCTGCTATGTTCATTGCACCCGCAGATATAACATGCTCATGCATGCTTTGCATCATACATCATCATATATGTATATAATAACAAGTCCTACTAATCATGCATAATCATACAACTTTTACTCATTATTAATAATAAGTCATACGATCATCATCCTCATAGTCATCGAACCCAACCCTACATAATTGTTCTTAGCACATGATCATCAGTATCAGGTAGGACCTACACCCTTAAGGTAAAATAGCATAAAACAATATAGACCCTGACTCTCCATTATGAAGGATGGCGATCATCCTGTCTCCAATTCTTGCCCTTCGCTGCTTATTGCTTCCAAGAAGCTCCTTACGACTGTCCATGCATTTTTTCCATTCTTTGATTGTTATGTCTCCATTTCTTTTAGAAACCCGGTATGGACAGTTGAGATTCGTAGGACGACCTGGTCGTATGTTCAAAACATGAAGGCTACCATGCGTATACATCAGATGAGGCACACAATCATTCGGGATTATCTGTTGAAAAACATAGTAATAACTTCGTAGTTAGCAATGATGTACTAGTTTTAAAAGTGTGCAAAAAGATGCACGGATGTTGTAATAGTAAAAATAATCATACCAGGGTATCTCCATGGTAGTTACCATAGTTCAACACGTGCACTAGTGACACGTATTGACCATAATGTTAAGGAGTTTGATTATAGATATTATAATTCTCAAGATCAGTACAAAATCCGACCAGATGATTTTT
Organism: Triticum aestivum; assembly: GCF_018294505.1. Taxonomy (NCBI): domain Eukaryota; kingdom Viridiplantae; phylum Streptophyta; class Magnoliopsida; order Poales; family Poaceae; genus Triticum; species Triticum aestivum. The sequence goes on from NC_057810.1 coordinate 104,231,247, forward strand.
CTCCTGATAAGTTAATTCGGAGCCTTCGGTGTAGTACGTTCTGTCTACCATCTTCCGCACATTCTTTGAAGAATGAAAATAAGCTGTTAATGGAGATAAGTTGTCAACTATATATTTTGAAATAAACAATATAAATTACTTAATAACTATGTTTAGCTCACATGAGGGAAGAACTGGAGGTGTATCCACAAAGACCCAAATCGAATGTGTCTCTTGCTCGATTGTAGGATCACCAAGATCCATGGTGACAAGCATACCCTCATCAAGACCATACATCTTGCAAAATGCATCCCAATTTTTGCAACCAAAATGGGTTACACTCTGAGCATTGTACAACTTTACTTGAAAATCCACACCATGATGGGTACTTAGGATAATTTTTTTGGTTTCGAAATTTTCATGGTCTTCAAAACCCATCCTCTCCAAGACATAGCGTCTTGCAAAGCATGGGATAAGCTAGTCGAATTGGAAAAGATGAAAAATACACGTTAAAAAAGTTGAAGTCGTGCTTAATTATGAAAAAAAAACTATTGTCGTCGTTGCGTACCGTATGAACATCGCAAGTCTCCTCGAGCTTAATGCTGAAGCGCCAATCTTCGTCCAGCTCAATGAACCTGTCGCACATTCCTCGGTCGTCGTGGCACCAGTCGCACTCCCCTGGGCGGTTTTCGTCGTCCGATGAGTACGACATTTCCGGCCTACGTTCATAATTCAAATATTAAACTAGATCATTATTATTAATCACGGGTTGACTATCGATGATCGATGTACGTACGTAGCTCCTCTTTCATTCCCGAATGCATTATTATACCAAATTGTCTAGCACACGGGAATGAAGGAGAACTTATCCAATATGAGCATTCAATAATCAAAACCAAAATCATAAAATAAGCAAAACTAAATCATAAAATAAAGTATAGTATTCAAATTAGCATGCATTCAATAATTATAAGCAAAAGTACATCATCTCTTGGTGTCCGTACATCATCGAATATTATCACTAATACAACTAGAACCGTAGCGCCCGACGGGTATCGACGCGGGCGGTGGACACCCAAAGATAAGGAACCATCACAGGATCATAGCTCCAGTGAGATCCTTGAAGAACCTGCCAGGTATTGTCGAACCTCCCCTCCAATCCAACCATGTAGCGACGGACGTGCTCGTCCTCCCCTCCAATGCAATCATTATTATTAAATCAACTATCTAGTTCAACTACTAAACACTTACTATAAATAAATAAGTAGTACTTACTAAAAACAAAGTACTTCATTATATAGTAAAATAAATTAGTTTATTAAATCAACTAGCTAGTTCAACTATATATAAACTACTTCTTATTTTTTTACTTTTTCTAAATACTATGAACAAAAAAATCATTAAAATTCTATGAACAAAATTAATTACACAATCTAAATATCACCAAAAAAAATCTATTAACAATAATATCACCAAACATGCATATTCAATAATAATATCACCAAAAAAATCTATTAACAGAAAAAAATATAACATAATATGAAGAAATTAATTACTACACATAGCTAATCTAACAAAAAAATCTAATTAATCTAACAAAAAATCTAACATAATATGAACAAATTAATTACTACACATGTAATCTAACAAAAAAAATCTAATCTAACAAAAAATCTAATTAAATCAACTATCTAGTTCAACTACTAAGCACTTACTATAAATAAATAAGTAGTACTTACTAAAAACAAACTACTTCATTATATAGTAAAATAAATTAGTTTATTAAATCAACTAGCTAGTTCAACTATATATAAACTACTTCTTCTTTTTTTCCTTTTTCTAAATACTATGAACAAAAAAATCATTAAAGTTCTATGAACAAAATTAATTACACAATCTAAATATCACCAAAAAAATCTATTAACAATAATATCACCAAACATGCATATTCAATAATAATATCACCAAAAAAATCTATTAACAGAAAAAAATCTAACATAATATGAAGAAATTAATTACTACACATATCTAATCTAACAAAAAAATCTAATTAATCTAACATAATATGAACAAATTAATTACTACACATGTAATCTAACAAAAAAAAATCTAATCTAACAAAAAAAATCTATGAACTACATATCTAAATTACTACACATCTAACCTAACAAAAAAAATCTATGAACTACAAAAAGAATCTAAAAAAAATCTAACAAAAAAAAACGCTCACGTCGGGGCGGCGGCGCGGGACGAGGGCGGCGATGACGGGGCGGCGCGGGACGCGGGCGGCGATGTGGGCGGCGACGGGGACGGCGGGCTCGGGGGCGGCGATGGGGACAGCGGGCTCGGGGCAGGGGCAACGGCTGGCGACGCGCGATGTCGGGGCGGCGGCGCGGGACGAGGGCGGCGATGACGGGGCGGCGCGGGACGCGGGCGGCGATGGGGGCGGCGACGACGGCGGGCTCGGGGCGGTGATGGGGACTGCGGGCTCGGGGCGGGCTCGGCGGCGACGGCGACGAGGAGCAGAGGCTCGGGGCGAGAAAGAGATGAGATTTGGCGAAAACTGCTAAGTCCAGTATATATATCAAGAGCATTGGTCCCGGGTTGGTGGCTGGAACCGGGACTAATGCCACCTTTAGTCCCGGTTGGAGCCACCAACCGGGACCAAAGACCTCTTTTCAGCAGCCCAAAGGGCGGGAAACGAAGACCTTTGGTCCCGGTTGGGGGCTCCAACCGGGACTAAAGGGTGGGCATTGGTCCCGGTTGGAGCGACCAACCGGGACCAAAGAACAACATTGGTACCGGTTGGTGCCATGAACCTGTACCAATGGACCCGTGTAACTACTTTTTTATTATCTGCAGCTATTTTTTGTTGATTCTTCCTGCAGCTGTTTTTTTAGTCCCACCTCGCCAAGCGAGAGGCACTCGCAGCTGTTTATAAGCCCTGAGTGCAGATACGATGACGAAGAGGCTCAATGCTCCTGCACGTTGGTTAGCTTCAAGCCTTGTGAAATACGGTAGACTGCACAGAGCTATGTGCAGTGCAGTTGACACTATCCCAAAAGGCTTGAAGCAAATTAACGAGCATTGCTCCTCTTTTTTATTTTTAATGACTTATTACAACTCAGAAATAAAAAGAAAAAAATAAAATGTAGCAGAAAAGAAAAAAATATATATAAAAAACCACTAAGAAATAAATAGAAGAAAAAATATAACAAAAAAGAAAAACATATATAGAAAACTACTCAGAAATAAATAGAAGCAAAAAATAGTTGTGATTAACTGTACTAAAAAAGAAGCATATATGCTTATTTTTAATGGCTTATTACAACTCAGAAATAAAAAGAAAAAAATAAATATAGCAGAAAAAGAAAAAAAATATACAAAAAACTACTCAGAAATGAATAGAAGCAAAAAATAGTTGTGATTAACTGTATAAAAAAGGAGCATATATGCTTATTTTTAATGGCTTATTACAACTCAGAAATAAAAAAAAAAAAATATAGCAGAAAAAGAAAAAAAACTATATAAAAAACTACTCAGAAATGAATAGAAGCAAAAAAATAGTTGTGATTAACTGTACTAAAAAAGAGCATATATGCTTATTTTTAATGGCTTATTACAACTCAGAAATAAAAAGAAAAAAATAAATATAGCAGAAAAAGAAAAAAAACTATATAAAAAACTACTCAGAAATGAATAGAAGCAAAAAATAGTTGTGATTAACTGTAATAAAAAAGGAGCATATATGCTTATTTTTAATGCCTTATTACAACTCAGGAATAAAAAGAAAAAAATAAATATAGCAGAAAAAGAAAAAAAACTATATAAAAAACTACTCAGAAATGAATAGAAGCAAAAAATAATTGTGATTAACTGTACTAAAAAAGGAGCATATATGATTATTTTTAATGCCTTATTACAACTCAGAAATAAAAAGAAAAAAATAAATATAGCAGAAAAAGAAAAAAAACTATATAAAAAACTACTCAGAAATGAATAGAAGCAAAAAATAGTTGTGATTAACTGTACTAAAAAAGGAGCATATATGCTTATTTTTAATGCCTTATTACAACTCAGAAATAAAAAGAAAAAAATAAATATAGCAGAAAAAGAAAAAAAACTATATAAAAAACTACTCAGAAATGAATAGAAGCAAAACATAGTTGTGATTAACTATGCTAAAAAAGGAGCATATATGATTATTTTTAATGCCTTATTACAACTCAGATATAAAAAGGAAAAAATAAATATAGAGGAAATTACTCAGAAAAAGAAAAAGAAAAAAAACTACTCAGAAATGAGCAGAGATGCGCTTATAGAGGAAATTCAACTTAAATTCATAACGAATTTCATGAGAAATCCGTATGAATTTATGCTAAATTACCTATATAAGCGCATCTATTTTCATTTTCGGAGGAGCTCAATAAGGTAGAGAGGGAGGGGCTTATAAACCGGTCCGGTTCCCCTTTGGTTGGCGAGGTGAGACTAAACTCTGGTCGCAACGGGTACCAACCATTTAGTCCCGGTTGATGGCTGGAACCGGGACTAATGGGCAGCCCATTGGTCCCGGTTCAAGCCACCAACCGGGACCAATGGTGTTGGGCTAGGAGCGAGGCCCATTGGTCCCGGTTCGTCCCACCAACCGGGTCCAATAGTTTCAGATGAACCGGGACCAATGGGCCACGTGGCCCGGCCGGCTCCCGGGGCTCACGAACCAGGTCCGATGCCCCCATTGGTTCCGGTTCTGGATTGAACCGGGACTAATGGGCTGAAGCGGCCTGGACCATTGGCCCCTTTTCTACTAGTGCTGTCTATGCCTGACATTACCTCGCAGCTCGTCGAGTTCCATTCTTGTAACTCTGTCACCTTCTCGGTGATCAGCCTCCCGGGGTTGGTGTGTAGCCAGCACAAGGCCAGCAACGTCTCCACACCTGGACGCTAGACTCAAAGGGCATGCCTTCAGTCAGGCGAACTGCATCATCGAACCTGCTTCTACGGCCTAGTGCACTGCATACCGCTGGAGTTGATGACCGTCTGGGCCGTGGAGCTCCTCCTCTGTGGCGACCCCTAGCCGTGCGTGACCAGTGCGGCAGTGCCTCGTACTCAATCTCTCCAAGGCAGACTGGTAGGGCGGTCGAGGCTGTCGGGGAGCAGGTCATTGGCGCCGGAAGTGGCGAGGAGCTGGAGCGTCGCTCGCGAACGTCGTCATCTGTTGGAAGCCGCGCGCGGCACAGACGCGAGCTTGGTGAGTTGTTGCCTACGGACTACGGAGGAAGAAGCGAACAAGGCCGGTGAGAAAGCTACTGACGCGACTAGGGCACACAAGGGACGCGATGGCAAGCCGAGATTGCATCAAGCCAAAATACAGCCGGCTGCTGGCTGTTGCTGCTTCCGATCAGTACCTCAACGCTGCATTGTTCTCAAGGGATCTCTGTGGACGTGAGCGATGCAATAATGCAATATACGCGGCCATGGCATAACGATGGGAGGGGAAGAGAGGAACTGTGCCGAGTTGCCGAGGTCGTATCCGCAACCTTGCCACGTCAGCAGAACCGCCTGCAAAACCACTCTAATCGGGATTGGTTTAGGAAAGCCCGGGGGTACATACCCGGTTTTAGATCTCAGGGGGTAAATTGTCCCGTTTGTGAAACACCGGGTGGTTATGTACGTGGACTTCTTTCACCAATCTCTCTTTTCTCTCCAGCGATCTGGCTATGGCGCTTGTGCCCAACCCCGGCGATCCGGCTCTCCGCATCTACGGGCCGAGAATCTATTCTGGGTACCCCTCGCCCGAGGAAGAGTCCGAGTCCAGGTCTTACCTGCTGCACAAGATCGGCTCCTTCTACCGCAAGGCGCGGAGGCGGCTCGCGTGCCGCCGCGGCCTGCAGGCGCGCGGCCTCTGCGTGGGCCTCCTCGACCCGGTCTCTAACGTCGTCATCAACAGTACCATCGTCCACCACTCCCGCAAGCGCGAGCGGTGGCGCGACCGCGAGGATGCGCCGCAGGAGGACCTGGAGCGCCGGTCGCTGGACGGCCTGGTGGTCTTCCTCACCCGCATGTTCCCCAACCTCGCGGAGGGCCTGGCAGTGCGCTACCTGCGCCTCGCCAAGGCCGACGCCCTCATCGCCGCCTGCGCCGTCGCGTCGGACCACGGCATCAAGTGGTTCCACGACTCCGAGGCCGCGCCTTCGCTCATCAACACGGCCCTCAAGTGCGCCGGGCTGGCCGCCGGGCACCCCGACGCCGCCCGCCTCGTCTGCGCCTGGCGCAACGTCTCCAGCCGCGTAGACGACACGCTCAGCCTGCTCGCCTTGCTCCGTGAATCACAATCATCGCCACGCCGCCGCTCGCACGTCGTCAGGGAGCTCGCCTCCATGGTCACCGAGGGACCGCTGGCCCGTGAAGTAGCCATGCGGTGCGCGTGGCAGCTCGCGGAAGCTTCCCTTCGCCGTCATCCCCGGAGCATGCCGCAACCGGACAATGACCTGCCCAACCGGACGCTCCAGGACACGATTCACGGGTACTACCTTGAGGCCCTCGCTCGGCTGCCGGCGGGCCCTGGCTTCCACCGCAGCCTGATCAGGGCCGGCCACTGCTACGGCCCCCTCGACCCCGTCTCCAACATCATCGTCAACACCGTCTGGCACCACGCCGCGTTCCCGCCTTCCATGAAGCTCGAGCAGAACGTGATCGGCACGCGGAGCCTCCACCGGATGGAGAACCGCTCCCTGTACGGCCTGGTCTCCTTCCTCTGCACTCGCTACCATGGCTTTGGTTTCCAGCGATCCGTGCGCTGCCTGCTTGAGGCAGACGCCATCCTTGTGCTCGCTGATCCCGACCTTGATCCTGCCGCTGCCACAATTCGCCATGTTCAGGAGGCTCAGAACTCCCCGGACACCGGTCTCAGGGAAGCCTTCTTGGCAGCCGCCACCGCGGCCTGCCACCCCAACCCGGACGCTCAAGCAAAGCTTCTCACTTCGTGTAAGGCGATGCTGGGGCCTACCATGTCTCTGCTGCGTCCGGGCCGTGGCAAGCTCTCCTCTCAGGATGTTCAGCGGCTTGCCAGGTTGCTATCTCCGGAATCCACATATGATCATGACTCCGAGATGGCACTTCCCCCGGTCTCCCTCAAATCCTACCCCCTTGCGGACCTAGCAGACCTCTATTCAGTGGTCTCCAAGGGGGTCAACGTTCTGTTGAACAAATATCGACAGATGCCAAATGGGGATCCCAGCTACGAGCTTCATACGATTTGTGGTGTGAATGACCGGGTCGGCGGTCCTGCTCAATGGCCTCCTCATGAGTGTGGCCGCTGTCACGTCAACTTCCTGGCTACTCCCAAAAGCCCCTGTGGTGGAAAACCGACTTTGTTTTTTACTGAAATTCAAAGCGATGGCACATACGATTCCTTCTGTTGCCCTGTTGCTCTGCCTCCGCCATGTGCTAGTAAGCTGCATATAACCAACCCTATGCAAATATTTTTCAAGTATCTTATCTAGTCAGTATATTTTGTTGTATATGCCAACGGTTTTTCACATGTCTTATCTAGTCAGTATATCTTCTGTATATGCTATATATATATATACAGAGTCTGAACCACCATCGTGCATCTTTACCACAACAGACCACTAGATTGTGTTTTGTTACTCCGCCAGCCTGAACTCTCGTATCTGGAGTGAAAAATAAAATTGTTGAAAAAAAGGAAGTGTCAAAGATGAAAAAGGAAACAAAAGTCGAATGCCTATACTTGAATATCTCCATGTTGATATGTTAATGAAGTCGAACATTTCGATCAAGCAGCCTGCTATAGTGATCAGCATGTAGCTTGATGATCCCTTCGCCATCGTGCTCATTTCCCAGTCAACAAACTGATAATGTTTACAATCAACTAGGACACGGTCATCCAATCACCCTTTATTTACGCATTACACATGGTTTATGTCAGCATTCTATGGCTCCATGCATTATGGAACTTGTAAGCCGCAGGACATTTCATTTTTGATGTGTTTTTACGTGCACACAGTTTTATGCATTAACATTTAATACATATTAATTACCTCATGTGTTGGCAGCACAAATTCGGTGCGTTTACTGCGAAGCCATGGGGACTAGAATTGTGCATCCAGTCGCGATAGACTTCCGCAGCCGTGATTCGGAGTTTGAGATGCTGGCCCGCGAAAAAGACCCCTGTCAGCGCGAGGAAGCAACCTTGAGAATCATCAGCCATAGACGTCTCATGGCGGAGAATGTTCATTGCAAGGAGAAAGAAGATATCCTCTATGATGGGGTGGATGGGCACAAGAATAAGTTTGATAATGTGAGTTCCCTGAGTGTGGAAGAAGCTATGTTACTGGCACCACTTTGTCGCTATCTGTAAGGTGTTGTGGCATTGGAAAATACTGTGCCAATGCAAGACAAGTTAAAGTTTATGTTATCCTAGGAGTTGGGATGGTGCTCATGAAATTTAACAAGTGGTTAACTCGTACTGTTTAGAATATATCCAATGATGTGTTAGTAACGGCATTTGAATGTGCCAGCTGATTGTGTAATTGCAGTTTACACTCTAAACTAATTTGGAACTGCTTTGGTTAGCAATCACGCATCTTTGTTGTCAAATTTGGTTGTGCTGCTTTGAGATGTACTTAAGCCTGAGGAAAATTGGTTTGCGGCCGAATCTAGGTGGGTAAGAAAAATCTTTTCATGGGCTGGGCTGTATATTGAAGGCAAGCTGTAAATAGGGTCTTTTATTCTCATCCTAGGTAGACTCGAGTGCCTGCCAAAATCCGCATGTTCCTATGAAGATTATCTAAACTATCTTTGCCGACAGAAGATGTCCGAGCACATAGACATATGTCGGATACAAGCTTATGTGGGCTGTGTGGGGCGCCGGATTCATGGAAACACTCGCTTTTAGAGTGCACAGTGGCCCGATGCACTTGGGCACTTATGGAGGAAGAACTGGGCTTCGAGGTGGCTACCGCGTCTGAACCGGTGGCAAAGAACTGGCTGTTTGCACTAATGGAGAAGATACCGCATGACAAGTTCATGTTGATGGCGGTGACGCTCTGGGCCATATGGACTGCTAGGCAGAAAGCTATTCATGAAGCGATCTTTCAAACCCCACATGCAATAAAGGTAATCATCACTCGCTTCATCAGGGACTTGGAATTGGTAAGTGACAAAGGAGCCACGAACCGGATTCAGACGGCACCAAGGGGGGCTACTCCTGCTAGAAGGCCGGCTGCACCACCGGCGGGTTTTATGACGATACACGTAGATGCAGGGATCAGGGTGCAGAGAAAGGGATCTGCGGCCGCGGTCTGCCGGGACAGTTCTGGTACATATCTTGGAAGTGCGGCTTTGGTAATAGACGGGATGTATGATCCCGCAACTATGGAGGCTATAGCATGTCGGGAAGCTATCTCATTGGCACAAGATCTCCAAGTTCATAATCTAGTAATATCTTCAGATTCAAAACAGGTGGTCAATGACATATTGAAGGGCAGTCAGGGTGCATATGGAGCCGTCATCAGTGAGATTCAGGCCAGATCGGCTGCTTTTAATTGTAGCTTTATTTTCGAAAGTAGAGTAGTTAATTTTGAAGCACATAAACTAGCTAAGTTTGCTCTTACCTTAGCTCAGGGGCGTCATGTGTGGCTTGGCCAGCCACATGACCCAGTTTGCATCCCACACTCTGTGGAATTTAATCAATAAAAGGCTATTTACCCCTCAAAAAAAAGGTGAAAGGATTTTTATTCTTTGCCCTAGATCCCTCCAGCCGATGTGCTACACACAAACTTACAACCAGCAAAGTCTACCATTAAGGCCTTGGGATCCCTGCCTATTCCCCGGGCGGAGAAACCACGGGCCACGGGTCGTCATCCTCCTCCTCCCCGAATCTCGCCTCCGCCTCCAAGATTCTCATACCTTCCGATGACGACGACTAGGAGATCATCCTCCTCTTCCACCCACCATTTTTGCTTCTCCATGATGATGCCTAGCTTCCATGCTACACGCACTGACGAACGTTAAATAAAATAGGCATAGCAGGGATTCGATCCTAGGATCGACTAGTTACTTCCCAACGCTACTAGAATATGGAGAGCGCGGCCTACTTGAAGCAAAATTAGCCGGGTTTTACAATGTTTACTTTCTTTTCCTGTTTTTGTTTTATTTTTATTTTCTTTATTTTTCTTCATTTTTACTCGCCTAATTCAATATGCTTTTTTGTGTTTTTTATTTTTACTCGGTTTTTTCATGCTTTTTTCAAAATAATAACGGTTAAGAAACACATAAAATGTTGAAATAAGTATAAAAAATTGTTTAACGAGTATTGAATAAGTATTCAAAAATGATGAACAAGTATTTTGAAAATGTTGAACAAGTACTTGAACATGTTGAATAAGTATTAAAAATGTTGAACAAGTATATGGCAAAGGTTGAAGAAGTATTAAAAATTGTTGAACTAGTATTTAAAAAATGTTGAACAAGTATGAAAGAGTATTAGAAACGTTGAACAAGTATTTGACAAATGTTGAATAAGTATTAAAAATAGTTGAACGAGTATTTGAAAATGTTGAGCAGGTATTTCAAAATGTTGAATAAGTATTAAAAATGTTGAACAAACACTTGAAAATGTTGAATAACAATGAAAAAAATGTTGAACGAGTATTTGGAAAATGTAAAACATGTATTTGAAAAATGTTGAAAAACGCTGCCACCCCAACCCGGACGCTCAAGCAAAGCTTCTGGCATCGTGTAAGGAGATGTTGGGGCCTGCCTTGTCTCTGCTGCGTCTGGGCTCCGGCAAGCTCTCCTCTCACGATGTCCAACGGCTTGCCAGGTTGCTATCTCCGGAATCCACACATGATCATGACTCCGAGACGGCACTCCCGCCGGTTTCCCTCAAATCCTACCCCCTTGCAGACCTAGCTGACCTCTATATAGTGGTCTTCAAGGGGGTCAATACCCTGTTGAATAGATACAAGCAGATGCCAAATGGGGATCCCAACTACGAGCTTCATACGATTGGTGGTGTGAATGACCGGGTCGGCGGTCCTGCTCAATGGCCTCCTCATGAGTGTGGCTGTTGTCACGTCAACTTCCTGGCTACCCCCAAAGCCCATGTGGTGGAGATGGGGATCTGATTTTATTTTTTGCTGAAATTCACAGCGACGGCACACACGACACCTTCTGTTGCCCTGTGGCTCCGCCTCCGCCATGTGCTGGTATGCTACAACCAACCCTATGCATGCCAATATTTTTCATGTGTCAACACTTTATGGCTCCTTGCATTGTGAAACTTATAAGCCGCGGAACATTTCATTTTTTATGTTGTTTTTATGCACACACAGTTTATGCATTAACCTCGTGTGCTGACAACACAAATTCGGTGCGTTTACTGCGAAGCCATGGGGACAAGAATTGTGCATCCAGTCGGGACGGACTTTCGCGGGCGTGAGTCGGAGTTTGAGATGATGCCCTGCGGAAAAGATCCCTGTAGGCGTGAGGACGCAACCTTGAGAATCATCAGCCATAGGCGTCTCATGGCGGAGAACGTTTTTTGCAAGGAGAAAGAAGATATCCTCTATGATGGCGTGGATGGGCACAATAATAAGTATGATAATATGAGTTCCTTGAGTATGGAAGAAGCTATCTTATTGATGGGTAAAGTTCCTTTGTAGCTCGAGCTCCACGGCACCTGTTATCCTCTCCGCCTGTTTCACATTGAGATATGTGCGTCTGAAGCATCATTAGCATTGTGACCTTTGCATGCAGCGATCAGGAGACAGGAGCTTGGATGGACCTGCGGTGCAGCGCACTGTACATGCATGTGACGAAGGTGGCTCCTGGCACAAGGAAAGATAGAAAAGTCAAAAAGGGATTGAAGTGGGATCTTTTGCGAGCCATATGCAGTTTTAGTAGACTAAATTACGTGAGGCCACATAACTTTGTGTACAAATAATCTGAAATTATACTGTTTGAGGGAGAGCATGCCTCTGGAGGTCCTCATGTCCTGCCTCCTCTACTGTTTGAGAGAGAGTGCGATGAGACAGTACGAGAGAGAGAGCGATGAGAACAACTATTTTCTGTCACTTCTCTCTCTTGCCATTCCTCCTTTCTCTCCACTAAAAAATAGGAAACGAGATAGATAACAACAGTATAGAAAGAATATGACAAGCTGACAAGAACCTCGCTTTTGTCATCTCACATGCATCGCTGCCTCTGGTGTGTCCTGTATGCATGCAGATTCCAATTCATGTTATAATATTGTGTATGAGAGAGAGGTCCTGTCAGAATTTCACATCGGTGTAGGAGAAAGAGAGGCAGTGGTGTTCACGTGCATGAGAATTAAGCGCTAATTGCCCTGACGCATCTGCAGCTTTTCAATACTATGCACATATCCCTATGCACCGGATGCCATATTGAACGACCACGATAGAGGGTACCCTGGAGCTCAAGCTACAAAAAACTGCACTCTGATAGGTGCCAATATGTCGCTATCTATAAGGTGTTGTGGCATTTTGGAAAATAATGTTACAATGCAAGACAAGTTAAGTATATGTTGTCCAAAGAGTTAGGATGGTTCTCATGAAATTTAATAAGTGATTTTTTTGCAGGAAAAAATTTAACAAGTGGTTAACTCGTACTATTAGAATATCCTATGATGGGAGCTGATTTTGTAATTGCAGTTTACACTAAATTAATTTGGAACTGCTTTGGTTAGCAATCATGCATCTTTGTTGTCAAATTCAGTCGTGCTACTTGAGATATACTTGTACTGGCCGTTGGTAAGAGTCATCAGAGAAGCCTGGTCTATATGACGCAGGCGGGCCTGATATGGGATTGGCTCATTTTGTCGCACTCAAAAATAAAATATAAAATCTGATAGAGCCCAAGAGAGCCCAGCTAGCCCATGCAGATGTGCTTGGAGACGTAAAATGGACCCAAACCAGGGCATTTCCTATTTAGCGCTGCAGGCGCCCGTTTGTCGAAATCACTAGTTAAGGAGTACTCATTGCGGAGATCACTGCAACTTTCCCAGGTTGCGACAAGTGGCGCGCTGCATGTGCGCCACTTGTCGCAAGCCGGGAGTTTTCCCTTTTTTCGTAGATCCGTTTATTCAAAACGTTTTATCTCTTAAACCGTGCGTCCAAATCTCGAACCGCTTTCGTCGTTGGATTCCCCGCGTTGAGATCTTCAAAACTAGATCCCATGTTGATAGGTTTTGATGAACTTTTTTTCACGAAAAAACCCGGACGAAAAAACCGTCTAGAGCGCGACACGTTGCAAATGGCTGAGAGCGCGCCAAGTGGCGCTGATCGTTGCGAGGCTCCCGAAGAAGCGCTCGTTAATTAGTTTTTTAGGGGGAAACCAAGTTTTTATTCAGCAAAACCCACAGAGTGTGGGATACATCTCTGGTCGTGGGATTGGCCCAACCAAATGTACCGACCAGGACCTAAAGAGAGAGAAAACTTGGCTAATCTATGTGCATCGACATTGAATGCACGGCGTTCAAAAGTAAATTTACAGTTTAGGGGACTAGCTAAACTATTAATCTCCATGATGATGGCTCCATTGGCTCCTTTGCTGCTGTTGTTGATAGCCCCAACTGCGCCCTTCGAGTCGGAAGCCACAACAATGCTGAGAAGGTGTTGAGGTCTTGCGCCAAAGCGAGCGCCTCCCTGCATGCTATCGTTTCAAGGATTTCAGGATCATCCACTCCTTGGATTACAAGGGCTGAGCTACCCAGGAAATTACCATTAGCATCTCAACACACAGCAGCCGAAGAACCCCCTAGTCCCCTGCGACATGCTGCATCGACGTGGATTTTTGCAAACCCGAGGGAGGCGCTTTTGGGCGTGTGGCGTTCATATTTGCTATAGGTATTCGCTGCTCGTTTTGTGGCCGGGCAGGCTCAGCTATCATCTTGAGTTCCTGCAGGTATCTATTGATGAAACCATTGATGGTTTGGGGGCTCTGAAATAATCCCTCGTGAATAGCTTTCCTTCTCGCTGCCCAGATGGCCCATCATGAAACTGAGAGCTTCACAAATTGATCATGCGATAACTTACTCATGAGGGTGAATAGCCACTGTTTAGCTTTAGGTTCAGTGATGGTTGCCAAGCTTTGTGCCAATTCTTCATCAATAAGGGCCCAGGTGCACCTTGACATGGTGCATTCTAGGAGGGAATGCCTCCATGAATCCGGAGAGCCGCAGATACCACAAGGGCTGGATGTTGACATATGCCTGTGTGCCCTTACATTGTTGGTTGGAATGAACTGCTTGGATAATCTCCATAGGAACATTCGGACCTTCCCTGGCACTTCTGTCTTCCACAATTTTTTCCATTCCCCTTCTTCTGTGTTTGAACCGGAAGGACCGGGCCTGTTTTCAAGCCAAGCCTCTCTTCTCTGGCGTGTACTTACAAGCTTGCGATAGGCAGATTTGACTGAGAATACCCCGTTCTTTTCCTGGCTTCAACTTCAGAAATCTTCAACATTCTTCGTACACAACGAGATGCCCAGAATAACATTTGCGTCCATATGCAAAAAGACGGCCTGAACTTTTAGTCCCATGAGGCGAAAGTCGCATCAATTAACTCAAAAAGACGGCTCGTTAATTAGTTGCTCCCCCGTTTGTGTTCATTTCCCAAACTGGCAGGCCTCGCGCTGGGCCAGCCCATGTAAGGGGCGCCTGAGGGTTTTTTTCTATGTTTCTAGATCGCAAAAAGATGACTGAACCAGGGTTCGAACTAAAGACGGCTCGTTAATTAGTTGCTCCCCCGTTTGTGTTCATTTCCCAAACTGGCACGCCTCGCGCTGGGCCAGCCCATGTAAGGGGCGCCTGAGGGTTTTTTTCTATGTTTCTAGATCGCAAAAAGATGACTGAACCAGGGTTCGAACTAGCGACCAATTGGTTTCAACGCGAGCGATCAGACCACCAAGCACCCCATCGCACACGTACAAATATGTCCATTTGCTCATTTTATTTACTTCCGTAACGTTCGCGAAAGCCCCAGTTTTGGGAAGCTTTGGAGACTGGTTTTTCCCGGTTTGCGATTTGGTTTACGGATGGTTATTTTGTTATTTTCTTTCTAGATTTTTTTTCAAAGCCGATGAACTTTTGGGTAAATTGATGAACTTATTTTCAAATTTAGATAAACTTTTTTCAGTTTGATGAACTTTTTTCAGATTCGATGAACGCTTTTTAAAGCCGCCGAACTTTTTCAAATTGGATAAACTTTTTCTTTCAAATATGATGAACTTTTTCTAATTCGATGAACTTTTCTCAAAATCGATGAACTTTTGTCAAATAGAATAAACTTTTTTTCCAAATTGATAAACTCTTTTTTCGAAATGGGTTAACTTTTTTCAAGTGTGATGAACTTTTTTTCAAAATCAAATCCAATGAACTTTTTTCATTTTCGACGATTTTTTTTGAAATTAGTGAACTGTTTTCGGAATTTAACGAACTGTTGTTTATTAGAAAAATTGACATTTTCCAAATAATTTTCAAATAACTCAAAAATCTCAGCGGTATAGTTTTTTTTTTTGAAAACTTAGGACAGTGAGGGCAGCCCCTCACTGACTTCAAAACAACTTAACTCAAGGGTACATGTACAACTCTGTGGTGTTACATTGGGATGGGTATTAGTCCCTCACCACCAGAGAGGGAGCGAAGTGAGGGGGGGGGGGACAAGATACAATACACAGAAGCGCTCTGTTTGGCAAGCTAAAGAGAAGTGACAAAACTGTTCACAAACGGCACCAGAGCCTCCTTGACTCTGTATCTCATCATATGAAAATCAGCCCTGAACCTGACGAGCCAACCCTCGAACGTGGTCAGCACCCCCCTGAAGTGCCTGTTGTTGCGCTCCTTCCAAATGCTCCAGGCCGAGATGATAAATATGTCCATAAACATAGGGTTCGTCCACCTGGCTCTTGCCTCATGCACAATTTGGAGTCTGTTGCCGCCTCTCATCCAATCGATCCCCAGATGCATCCAGCAAGCCCTACTGAATGGACAATGAAAGAAAAGATGCTCCACCGTTTCTTCTGGCGGGCTATCACAAAGGAGGCGGGTGTATACGTCGTCACGCAGCTTCATGCCCCTCCTCTTTAGCATGTTTCTGGTATTCAGTCTGTCCGCTAGAAGGAGCCAAGCAAACCCTCCATTTATTGGTGCACTTTGATCTCCAGATCCACTTGAAGGCATCATCTGCCACCACCTCCCGAAAGCAGTGGTCGTAGAACTTCTTGGGACTAAACCCCGCGCCCCCCAGGTGCATCTCCAGATGTCCGGGGCCTCAGCGAGCTCTGTGGAAGCCAAACTACATTGAAGGTCTTGTAGTTCTTCCCTGGCTTGCGTCGATAGCGGCCGTTGGAAATTTCGCCCAAGCGTAGGCGCTGTCAGCAGCGCCTGCACCGAGACATCTTCGTCCGTCGCAAAGGAAAACAGCCTGGGATGGCTATCACTGAGGATGCCATTGTGCCACAGATCCTTCCAAAATAGCACTATGCTCCCATCCTGAACCTCAACCGACGTAACCCCCCTGTAAGTTGGAGCTAGCTGCATGACGTCGCGCCACCAGAAGGACCCGCACTGATCAGCTGCATGGGTCACCACATCCACATAGTATTTAGACCAAATGAGGTTAACCCACGGTACATCAACTCGATTGTAAAATTTGTGCAGTTGCTTAAGCAGCAGGGCTTGATTCTGGACTTGAAGATTAATAATCCCCAACCCTCCTTTCTCTTTGGGGCGACACACTAGCGCCCAAGCCGCCATGGACATAGTTTTTTGGCCATCATCTGTTTCCTTTGCCCAAAGACAGTATCTCCTTAGTTTGTCAAGGTGCTCCAGGATCTTCGGAGGCAGCCTGATTGAGCACATAGCGTAGATTGCGAGGGACGTGACCACCGAGTTGACTAGGGTAAGCTTTGACCCAAGATCCAGCAACGACGCCGCCGTGGACAGCCTACGCTCTACCGAAGACACCAACGGCATCAGGTCAGAGACCGTGGGTTTAGCCGTGCCCATCGGCATGCCAAGGTACGTGAACGACATTTCTCCAACCTTGCACCCAAAAACCCCAGCCAGCCTCTCCGTCGCGTCGACCGCTGTGTTGACAGTCATCAGAGTCGATTTATGGAAATTGATGCGCAAACCTATGGAGGATGCATAGTCCTGGAGAATGCGTTTGATCGTTTCCGCTTGCGCTTGGTCAGCAGGCAACACCAATATCGTATCATCCACGTACTGAATCACAGGGTAGTCCCTCTCCACGGTGGGCATGGGCAGCTCTAGCTCTCCCCTCCTATAGGCGTCGTTGACGGCTGCTTGAAGAAGGTCAGCAGCCAAGACGAAAATGAGGGGGGACAGCGGGTCCCCCTGGCGCACCCCTCTCTTACAGAAGAATTGCCTACCTGGGGTTCCGTTAAGCAGTATAGAGGACTTTGCAGTTGAGAACAGGCAGTGGATCCATCCCAGCCAACGACTATCAAATCCCATGCATTTCATGATCTGCAGCATTGGGGCATGCTCTATCGTGTCAAAGGCCTTCGCGAAATCCAGCTTAAGGATGACAATCTCTCTCCCTGAGTTTTGACACTGATGGATGAATTCATACGCCCACGCCACACAATCCTGGATCGATCTGCCCTTCAAGAACCCGTATTGATTACGGTGTATAATTTTAAGGACTACTTTCTGTAGGCGATTAGCCAGCAGTTTCGTCAGCAATTTGAGGCAGCAAATGAGAAGCGTTATGGGTCGGTATTCATCAGCTGTCTCCGGCGATTGATTCTTGGGGATGAGGGTGATGAAACCAGTGTTTAAGCTTTCAAGGTCCAAGGTACCTGCATAAAAATCAAAGCAGAGACGATAGAACTCCTCCTTGACAATGTGCCAGTAGGATTTGATGAAACTCCCACTGAATCCATCGGGACCCGGGGCTCTATCCGAGGGCATCTCCTTGACCACTTGACCGATCTCCTCGCGGGTGAAAGGCTCGGACAGGGACTACAACCCATCTATTTTTTGATGATGCGGTCCAGATCAAATTTCATGTTGGTAGGGGTAGAGCCGCCCAACCTTTCTTTGTAAGTTTGTAACAGCACTGCCTCCTTGGCCCCATGGTCATAGACAATTGATCCATCGGCCACCCGCAGCGAGGCAATGTTGTTCCTGCGGAAACGTTCAGTAGCAACTCTATGGAAGAACTTGGTGTTGCCATCACCAAATTTGAAATACCTAACAGTGCAGCGTTTCTTCCAGTACGCTTTTTTGCAATCGAGCAGATGGAGAAGGTGCCTCTTCAGGATGTTTCTGAAGTTTGCTTCTGGCACCGACAGTCTCCTACGCTCCTCAAGACCATCAATCTCCAGGAGAGTTTTATTACAGTTATCAATCAGCACAGTAAGCTTGGATATTGTCTTACTCCACTGTTTCAGATCATACTTGAGGGTTTTGAGCTTTTTACATAGGACCGCAGCTGCGTTCGGGGCGTAACATCGTTTGTTCCATGAACACTGTACAACATCAAAGAAACCTGGTTGTTTGATCCAGTAATCCTCAAAGCGAAACAGTTTGGTCTTTGGTATTTTGGTCTGGATACTGACATAGCAAGGCACATGATCTGACGTGGGCCTCCCCAGAGGCATGACTAACGTATTCGGATACTTGGCCGCCCAGTCAACAGAGGCAAAGTGCCAATCGAGCTGTTCTAGTAGTGGATTAGTTTGCATATTACTACACGTGAACGCACGTCCTTTGATTGGTATTTCTACCAGCGACTATCTACGTATGAATTCATTGAAGATTAGCATGTCATTAGCATTACCACCTCCACGATTACGATTATCGGGCGCTCTGATATAGTTGAAGTCTATTAGAATTAGCCAATCTTCCCCATTTGGGATTTGTAGGTCAAAGAGCCAGGCAGTAAATAAAGCTCTGTTGGGGTCGGCGCATGGACCATAGACGTTAACTAGAGTCCACGAATCATTGGACTGTGTCAAAGTAAACCTGACTCCAAGAGCGAAGGATTCAGAAAAAACAGAAACACCAGTGAAAACTGAACTCATCCAGGCAGTAATTAAACCCCCAGAATTACCCACAGACGGAACGAATTCAAACATATCAAACTTCTTAGGGCAAAAGAGTTTAACATAGGACGCATCAAAAGTTTCACGCTTGGTTTCTTGAAAGCAAACTACCGAACACCCACTAATTTCAATTGCATTACGGATCGCCAACTGCTTCTCTTCTGAGTTGATGCCGCGCACGTTCCAATAGAGAATGTTCCATTGTTTATTTGTCGCCATTTAGGTTTAGTTCAGCATCGGATCGCCCCCCTTGGCCATGTGCCAGGAGAATCTGATCACTAAGATCTTCAGCTAGAATCCCACAGAACTCAGTCCCTAGTTGCTGTAGTTGCTGAATCGATGTTGGGGGGGGGGGGTATATCCTCGGACTGAGCCACTGCAGGCTGCAGTGTCACTGGGGAGCAGGGGTCTGTCGCCTTGGAGGAGCTGGCAATCGCAGGAGCTTTCCTAGACTTTACCTTGGAAATTGTTTTCTTAGCGTTAGTGACAATATTTGCTTTGAATCCATCATACCTAGTAGCCCTTGAGCTACGCCTCAGACAGATCGTGTCAACAGGCATTTTGTCACGCTCAAGATGCGACCCTATCCTAAAGGAACTCGAAGATCCCACCAAGGATAGAAGCGCATCTTGAAGACGCTTTTGCAAGGTGGATATCATTATATCAACATTACATAATAGATGGGGATACATACAAAAGGCATACACTGCCACATGAATACAACAATACATCATACATAAGATCAACATCCGTCTACGGATGAAACACAAACAGAAACTCAAATGACATCCACCCTGCTAGCCCAGGCTGCCGACCTGGAACCTATCCCTTGATCGAAGAAGCAGAAGAAGAACTCCAAAACAAGCAACATCGCTCTCGCGTCAAGATCATCGCATAACCTGTACCTGCAACTGTTGTTGTAGTAATCTGTGAGCCACGAGGACTCAGCAATCCCATTACCATGGGTATCAAGACTAGCAAAGCTTAATGGGAAAGGAAGGGGTGAAGTGGTGAGGTTGCAGCAGCGACTAAGCAAGTATGGTGGCTAACATACGCAAATAAGAGCGAGAAGAGAAGCAAAGGAACGGTCGTCAACTAGTAATGATCAAGAGGTGATCCTGAACTCCTACTTACGTCAAACATAACCCAAAGACCATGTTCACTTCCCGGACTCCGCCGAGAAGAGACCATCATGGCTACTCACGCGGTTGATGCGTTTTAATTCGGATCTGGTGTCAAGTTATCTACAACCGGACATTAAGAAATTCCCGTCTGCCACATAACCGCGGGCACGGCTCTCGAAAGTTTATACCCTGCAGGGGTGTCCCAACTTAGCCCATGATAAGCTCTCGCGATCAACGAAGGATATTCCTTCTCCCAGGAAGACCCGATCAGTCTCGGAATCCCAGTTTACAAGACATTTAGACAATGGTAAAACAAGACCAGCAAGGCCGCCCGATGCGCCGACATCCCGATAGGAGCTGCACATATCTCGTTCTCAGGGCAACACCGGATGAGCACTCCGTACAACTAAAACCAGACCTCAAGTTTCCCTGAGGGGGCGCTGCAAAGGACTCTAGTTCGGACCAACACTTAGACAAGCATTGGCCCTGGGGGGCTATAATAAAGATGACCCTTGTTTTAATTACTCGCAAGGGAAAAGTAGGTGGTGGTGAGGCAAAAGGTAAAACCAAGGTCGGGCCTTGCTGGAGGAGTTTTATTCAAAGCGAACTGTCAAGCGGGTCCCATAAATCACCCGACCGCGTTAGGAACGCAAAATCCGGGAACATAACACCGGTATGACGGAAACTAGGGCGGCAAGAGTGGAAGAAAACACCAGGCATAAGGCCGAGCCTTCCACCCTTTACCAAATATATAGATGCATTAATAATATAAGAGATATTGTGATATCCCAACATAACCCTGTCCACCATGGAGCAATCTTCAACTTCACCTGCAACTAGCAACGCTATAAGAGGGGCTGAGCAAAGCGGTAACATAGCCAAGCAACGGTTTGCTAGGAAGGGTGTCAAAGGTTAGAGGTTCATGGCAATTTGGGAGGCTTGAAGAGCAAATGATAGGTAGCGCAGCAAAGCGATAGAACGAAGCAACTAGCATAGCAATGATAGTAATGAGATCCAAGGTGACGGTCATCTTGCCTGAAATCCCGCTAGGAAGAAGAACGAGTCCATGAAGAAGACGAACGGGAGTACTCGAAAAAATCCTCACAATCGCAACATTACCGGAACTAAGAAGCAACACCGGAAAGAAACAAACAACATGGTAAACGCACAAGCATAAACATGGCATGATGCACAAACAAATATGATGCATGACCGGTTTAAAAGGCATGGCATGGCAAAGTGCACAAACAATACTACAAATTAAGTGGAGCTCAATATGCAACGAGTTGCATATTGACGGAACAACACATCAATTATTTAGTTCTCTCTTGTTTATGCACCCAACAATATTAAATGTTGTTAAACATGGCAAGGGGTGAAGCATAAGAAAACTACCTATCTAGGAAAGTTTAAATGAGGCCGGAACAACAAACAACAATTCTGGAAAATCCCCATGTGCATACCTTGAATTTGGTACTATTCTGCCTAAACCATATTTTAGTGTTGTTAAACAGGGAAATAGAGTGCACCATGTTAATCTATGCATTTTTTAGACAAGTTACATATAAAGAACATTTAAAACCGAGCTACGGTTATTTAGTTATGAAATAAACCATTTTATCATGTCATTTGAGCAAATTTAATCAAACATCAAGTTTAAACATTTTTAAACATGGATAAAAGCTGGATATAGTGAAACTACATAAAACTCTAAGCATTTTACCTATATAGTTTGTTTAGTTTGGATGCATGCATATATAGATATGAGCAATGCAAAACAATGGCAGTAATGTAATTATGCATGTGCTTGGAAAATACTAAAACCACAGAGAAGGAAAAACATACTACGCGAGCCGAATGCAACACAGTGCAGCGGCCCAAGAGGAGATTTGGCCCAGCGGCTGAGTATGTGTGTGCAGAAAAATAAAAGGAAACAGAGCAAAAATTGGGGCTACTGGGACTCGAACCCAGTTCCTCTCTGAGGAAAACTGGCGCGCTGACCAGCCCGCCTAGAAGATGTTTGTGATGGAAACTGGACTTGATACGACATGAACAAGGTTGACCTGGTAAGGCAAAAATTGGTGAAGTGCGGCCGTGGGAATTCGATCTCTGGTCGCCTGGGTGGAAGTGCAGCGCAACGACCAGCTGGGCTGAAACGTGTTTATGCACTGGAGGGGTTTGGCCCTGGATGACACATTCTCTCGAACTAAACTGAACTGAAGAAACACGAACATGTAGCAAATGGGAAAAATGGGGGCGCACGGGATTTGATCCCGAGACCCTTTGGATACGTGCATGCGCTGTTAACCAAATGGGCTACTATCGAACTCTTGTAAGAGATGCCTTATGCTCGATATGAATGCCCTGGTGTTGATCTGACAAAACTGAAAACGGAATCAGAGATGGCTCGAACGCAGGGTGGACATGACCGGCGCCGGGAGCCAACACTAGCGGCTGCAGGCCGCCGGCGCGGTTGCGGAAACATACATGGGTGCCTGTGATCAAGCAACAACGTAAGGGTGTGGCTGTGGGTGCGGACAGAAGCAGCTTCGGGCGAGGTGCTCTAGCGCAGCAAGGCGTGCCGGGGTGCAGCAAACAAGGAAACGACTTGGCTCAAAACGGTCATGGCGATAGCACGGCAACAGCAGCTCGGACACGACGGGATCGGTGACTACATGCATGCAAAGAAGCGGTAAAGGAGGGGATTCGATGCGGCTCACCGAGGGGGGTGCGGAAGGTGAGCTCGGACGGGCGCGAGGAGGCTGATCCGAGGCATAGGGAGGAGCTGATCGGGCAATGTTGCTCGGACCTTGAAGCATAGGAAGCAGGGGAGGCGACCGGGCGCTGGACTTGGCGATCCGGCTCGGGGAGGTCGCGCGAGGGGTCGCTCCAGAGGAAGAAGACGGCGCCGGTGACGGGAATGACGCCGGGCTCGAGCTTGGCTTGGCTCGACCGGCCATGGCGACGGCGACGGCAGGGAGGCGCGTTGAGGAGGCTCCCGCCCAACTAACTCCGGGGATCGGTCGAGGAGGGTGACGGGGGTGCAGGACAACATGCCGGAGAGGGTCCTGGCGCAGGCCGGACGCGAGGACGACGACGGACGCCGGCGGTTTTCTTCTTTGGGTGCTCTTTGTTCCTTGACTCTTGAGGAAGAAGAAGAAAACAAGGGAAGGAAAAGGGGGCGGCGGCGAGAGGGAAACCCTAGGGAGGCCCTGAGGCGCCTTTATAGGAGGGGGAGGCGAAGTCGTGGTTGCCCTCGTGGGCATGTGCTTCTGCCTCTCCTACTTTTACCGTGATGGAAGAAAGAACGAGAGGAGAAAGAAAGGAGAGGAGGGAGTCGCTGCAGGTGGGGTCAGCTGGCGATTGGGGAAATTTTTACCAGGGATGTGATCAGGGCTGCGGGTCTAGGCTGCTCTTGGGCCTGCTCGGGCGGGAGGAGGCCCAAGGGTCGGCTGGCGCTAGCGGGATGCGGCTGCTGCTTCTTCTTTCTTTTATTTCTTCAAACAGAAATAAAAGAGCAAAATCACAGAGGAATTGGAGATGGTTGTGAGAGATATGATCATATCAATGGAGGCCAGGATTTGTGCAGAAGTTGAATAAATTGCTTTGGTCATTTTTAAGGACAAAAAAATAATTCAAGTGTGAATTTAATTCACACTTGAGCCCTTTTTGAACCCTACCAAAACAACTCCAAAATGGATGATATTTGACAGAGAGGTATAAGGCATGGAGTAAGATCATCAGGAAATAAATGAACATTAATAGTGGAGGGAATAATGTTACTTGCAAAACATGAAAGAAGAAGGAAGGGAGAGGTGATGATACATGGGCATGGCTTGAGAGAGATAGCAAAGGGGTTGATACAAACGACATGAATAGAGCAAGACAACATCATGAAGAATGCAACGCACATGGTGATTATGATGAAATGCAAAATGACAAGAGGCACAATGCAATGTAAACAATGATGATCATGAAGCAAGAAGCAAATATGACAAGGCACTCAACATGATCATGGCATAAACATATAGGAATGAAATATGCAAAACAATTATGATAAAGCAACAAACATAATAAAACACACAACAATAACTAAAATAAATGGAAGGCATCTGGAGCGTTGGTCTCGGGACGTTACAACACTCCTCCACTAACAAGAGATCTCGTCCCGAGATCTTAGGAACGAGACGGAAGAGAAAGAGGAAGAGGTGAAACAAGAACTCAAGAGTAGAAACGAAGAATCGAGAGCACTCGAGAAGAAGAGAGGAACGAGGAGAATGACGAGAATCGAAAGCTCACGGAAAAAGATAGACTATGAAAACACTCCGGTTAGAACGAGATAAGAAACGAATAAGACTGGAAGGATTTAGGCAGCACACCGGCTGAAAATGGAATGATTAGAACAAGAACTTCACAAGATGGGATGGCACTTGATGAGATGAACAACGCAATGCCTCCGGAAGAATTGAAATAGAAAGAAAAGAACTTAGAAGGAATGATTGAACGGAGTTGTTGAGAAAATCAACAACGAAAAGAATAAGCTTGTTGTGGTCTTATAGGTAACATCTCAAGATCATAAGGTGATAACCGTCCATAAACAGAAATGATTGGATAGCTTAGAAGAACGAAGAAATGCAAAACTCCACTTCAAAAGAGTATGGAGGTTTAATTTCACTTCGAAAAGCAAGAAGGAACGATACTTGAACTCCACCAACAAAATCTTGATGAACTCTGGAAGAATGAATTAAATCGTGAAGAACCACCATGAAGAACTCCGGTGACAAAAAGGATGACGAGATAGAATGAGGGATGAAAGAAAAAGATGAGCCTTGCGGAGATTTAGATGAAGGTTTCGATGACATGGCCGAGGAAATTGAACTCCGGAAAAGAAAATATGAAAACACTTGGAACTAGAATTTGTTCATGAAGAACAAACTCCAAAGAAAGGAATTTACTTGACGATGATGAAATAAGAATGAGAATTATGTTATGCTTATCCTCATCAAATTTATTTGATGACAACCGGATTTGGCATGCAACTTATTCTTGTTGAAAAGGATTATGAAGTGACATATCGCAAACTTGGGAAGGTCTTCAAGAACCACCAGTAGGATTGAAAAGAACGAATGGATTAAAATGATAATGAAGGAAAAAGAATCTTGAACGAACCACCGTAAGAATTCAAAATGACTGATGACAGAGAATGAATCACCGAGAAGAATTAGAAGAACAAATATGCTAGAGGGGATTTAGATGCAAAAGAACAAAGAGATCATGAGCTGATCAAAGAACACTTGAACAAAGCACCGGGATAAATAGAGAACGATAACTGGAATGGTGGCCTCCGGTGAAAAGAAATGGAAAAACAACTCTTGAAATACTCCGGATGGATGAAAAGAATTTGCATGACTTGAAACAATTTGATAGGATAACATCGAGCTAGCACCACGAATCTCCGGGGAACGGACAAGATTTAGAGGAAACACTCTTCTTCGGTCTTCAAATGACGACGAGAAACACCACCAAAATTACTGAGATACTCCGGAAGAATGGAAAACAAAGAGGTTGAGCCAACAATGAAATGATTTGAAAGAGATCTTGGAAAGCATTTGACTGATGAAATTCATACTTACGTCAAACTTGAAGAGAATTGAGAATAACTCCGGGGAGAAGAAAAGAGTCAGGTAAGATCCTGGGAAAAGACCTGTGGGTTAGGGGCCACTGACGAGAAAAACACCGTTGAAAAGGATTGTTGAAGAGATAGATGATGCACCGGAACACTTGAAATATTTGAATGAGGTGACAACCTCGAATTAATACGAAGACAGACAAGTCTCTTGAGATGTCTTCCGAACTCCGGAATGATTGAATGGCGAGAGGCAAACGAGCAAGGAGAACACTTGATCCAAGGAAAAGGATGTAATCACTACCGAAAAACTTGAATTGAATCCACCGAAAAGAAAAGAGGTGAAGAATGACGAACGAGATGAGAATTCACCGGTTGAAATAATTGACGAAAGACTGAAGGGTTCCACACGAATGAAATAAATAGTCGAGAGAGACTCAGACTCTGGGAATAAAAGGGTGGGAGGGCGGGAAAACAAAGGCAACTTGGAAGGGGAACCGACGAATATCTTGAAGAGAAAACACAGGTTGAAATCATTGAGGAAAGAAAGCAAAGACTTCGCACGAGTAGGATGGATACTCGATTACAGACTCCGGCTCCAAGAAGAAAAGGGTGGGCGGCTGGTAAAAGAAAACAACTAAGGATTGAACTTGGCAAAGATGAAGAGGCTCGAGTCGACTTGACGAGAAATGCACCGGACAAAAGAGGATGGACAACGAACGAAAACTAACCGCGTGATCCTAAAGAAAATAAAATTGAAGGGGAAGAGGAGTAGTTCAAAACACCTACGTCAAGATTCCTTACCAGAGCGACGAAGGGGCAGAGGAGTAAAAAGAAGTCCTACTCTCCGATATAAGTAGACTCCGAAATCAGTTTTCTTCTAGACTCAACAACGGCCAAACTACACGATCAATCAAGGGGGCTCCTAGGGTCGGTCGAGGCTCTGATGCCAACTTGTCACGCCCAAGATGCGACCCTATCCTAAAGGAACTCGAAGGTCCCACCAAGGATAGAAGCGCATCTTGAAGACGCTTTTGCAAGGTGGATATCATTACATCAACATTACACAATAGATGGGGATACATACAAAAGGCATACAATGCCACACGAATACAACAATACATCATACATAAGATCAACATCCGACTACGGATGAAACACAAACAGAAACTCAAACGACATCCACCCTGCTAGCCCAGGCTGTCGACCTGGAACCTATCCCCTGATCGAAGAAGCAGAAGAAGAACTCCAAAACAAGCAACGTCGCTCTCGCGTCAAGATCATCGCATAACCTGTACCTGCAACTGTTCTTGTAGTAATCTGTGAGCCACGAGGACTCAGCAATCCCATTACCATGGGTATCAAGACTAGCAAAGCTTAATGGGAAAGGAAGGGGTGAAGTGGTGAGGTTGCAGTAGTGACTAAGCAAGTATGGTGGCTAACATACACAAATAAGAGCGAGAAGAGAAGCAAAGGAACGGTCGTCAACTAGTAATGATCAAGAGGTGATCCTGAACTCCTACTTACGTCAAACATAACCCAAAGACTGTGTTCACTTCCCGGACTCTGCCGAGAAGAGACCATCACGGCTACACACGCGGTTGATGCGTTTTAATTCGGATCTGGTGTTAAGTTATCTACAACCGGACATTAACAAATTCCCATTTTCCACATAACCGCGGGCACGGCTCTCGAAAGTTTATACCCTGCAGGGGTGTCCCAACTTAGCCCATGATAAGCTCTCGCGATCAATGAAGGATATTCCTTCTCCCAGGAAGACCCGATCAGTCTCGGAATCCCAGTTTACAAGACATTTCGACAATGGTAAAACAAGACCAGAAAGACCGCCCGATGCGCCGACATCCCGATAGGAGCTGCACATATCTCCTTCTCAGGGAAACACCGGATGAGCACTCCGTACAACTAAAACCAGACCTCAAGTTTCCCTGAGGGGGCGCTGCAAAGGACTCTAGTTCGGACCAACACTTAGACAAGCATTGGCTCGGGGGGGCTATAATAAAGATGACCCTTGGGTTAATTACTCCCAAGGGAAAAGTAGGTGGTGGTGAGGCAAAAGGTAAAACCAAGGTTGGGCCTTGCTGGAGGAGTTTTATTCAAAGCGAACTGTCAAGGGGGTCCCATAAATCACCCGACCGCGTTAGGAACGCAAAATCCGGGAACATACCACCGGTATGACGGAAACTAGGGCGGCAAGAGTGGAACAAAACACCAGACATATGGCCGAGCCTTCCACCCTTTACCAAATATATAGATGCATTAATAATATAAGAGATATTGTGATATCCCAACATAACCCTGTCCACCATGGAGCAATCTTCAACTTCACTTGCAACTAGCAACGCTATAAGAGGGGCTGAGCAAAGTGGTAACATAGCCAAGCAACGGTTTGCTAGGAAGGGTGTCAAAGGTTAGAGGTTCATGGCAATTTGGGAGGCTTGAAGAGCAAATGATAGGTAGCGCAGCAAAGCGATAGAATGAAGCAACTAGCATAGCAATGATAGTAATGAGATCCAAGGTGACGGTCATCTTGCCTGAAATCCCGCTAGGAAGAAGAACGAGTCCATGAAGAAGACGAATGGGAGTACTCGAACAAATCCTCACAATCGCAACATTACCGGAACTAAGAAGCAACACCGGAAAGAAACAAACAACATGGTAAACGCACAAGCATAAACATGGCATGATGCACAAACAAATATGATGCATGACCGGTTTAAAAGGCATGGCATGGCAAAGTGCACAAACAATACTACAAATTGACGGAACAACACATCAATTATTTAGTTCTCTCTTGTTTATGCACCCAACAATATTAAATGTTTTTAAACATGGCAAGGGGTGAAGCATAAGAAAACTACCTATCTAGGCAAGTTTAAATGAGGCCGGAACAACAAACAACAATTCCGGAAAATCCCCATGTGCATACCTTGAATTTGGTACTGTTCTGCCTAAACCATATTTTAGTGTTGTTAAACAGGGAAATAGAGTGCACCATGTTAATCTATGCATTTTTTTAGACAAGTTATATATAAAGAACATTTAAAACCGAGCTACGGTTATTTAGTTATGAAATAAACCATTTTATCATGTCATTTGAGCAAATTTAATCAAACATCAAGTTTAAACATTTTTAAACATGGATAAAAGCTGGATATAGTGAAACTACATAAAATTCTAAGCATTTTACCTATATAGTTTGTTTAGTTTGGATGCATGCATATATAGATATGAGCAATGCAAAACAATGGCAGTAATGTAATTATGCATGCGCTTGGAAAATACTAAGACCATAGAGAAGGAAAAACATACTACGCGAGCCGAATGCAACACAGTGTTGCGGCCCAAGAGGAGATTTGGCCCAGCGGCTGAGTGTGTGTGTGCAGAAAAATAAAAGGAAACAGAGCAAAAATTGGGGCTGCTGGGACTCGAACCCAGTTCCTCTCTGAGGAAAACTGGCGCACTGACCAGCCCGCCTAGAAGATGTTTGTGATGGAAATTGGACTTGATACGACATGAACAAGGTTGACCTGGTAAGGCAAAAATTGGTGAAAACAAAAGGTGTGCGGCCGTGGGGATTCGACCTCTGGTCGCCTGGGTGGAAGTGCAGCGCAACGACCAGCTGGGCTGAAACGTGTTTATGCACTGGAGGGGTTTGGCCCTTGATGACACATTCTCTCAAACTAAACTGAACTGAAGAAACACGAACAGGTAGCAAAAGGGAAAAATGGGGGCGCACGGGATGTGATCCCGAGACCCTTTGGATACGTGCATGTGCTGTTAACCAGATGGGCTACTATCGAACTCTTGTAAGAGATGCCTTATGCTCGATATGAATGCCCTGTTGTTGATCTGACGAAACTGAAAACGGAATCAGAGATGGCTCGAACGCAGGGTGGACATGACCGGCGCCGGGAGCCAACACTAGCGGCTGCAGGCCGCCGACGTGGTTGCGGAAACATACATGGGTGCCTGTGATCGAGCAACAACGTAAGGGTGTGGCTGTGGGTGCAGACAGAAGCAGCTTCGGGCGAGGTGCTCTAGCGCAGCAAGGCGTTCGGGGGTGCAGCAAACAAGGAAACGACTTGGCTCAAAATGGCCATGGCGATAGCACGGCAACAGCAGCTCAGACACGACGGGATCGGTGACTACATGCATGCAAAGAAGCGGTAAAGGAGGGGATTCGATGCCGCTCACCGAGGGGGGTGCGGAAGGTGAGCTCGGACGGGCGCGAGGAGGCTGATCCGAGGCATAGGGAGGAGCTGATCGGGCGATGGTGCTCGGACCTTGAAGCAGAGGAAGCAGGGGAGGCGACCGGGCGCTGGACTTGGCGATCCGGCTCGGGGAGGTCACGCGAGGCATCGCTCCAGAGGAAGAAGATGGCGCCGGTGATGGGAATGACGCCGGGCTCGAGCTTGGCTTGGCTCGACCGGCCATGGCGACGGCGACGGCAGGGAGGCGCGTCGAGGAGGCTCCCGCCCAACTAACTCCGGGGATCGGTCGAGGAGGGTGACGGGGGTGCAGGACGACATGCCAGAGAGGGTCCTGGCGCAGGCCGGACGCGAGGACGACGACGGACGCCGGCGGTTTTCTTCTCTGGGTGCTCTTTGTTCCTTGACTCTTGAGGAAGAAGAAGAAAACATGGGAAGGAAAAGGGGGCGGCGGCGAGAGGGAAACCCTAGGGAGGCCCTGAGGCGCCTTTATAGGAGGGGGAGGCGAAGCCGTGGTTGCCCTCGTGGGCATGTGCTCTGCCTCTCCTAGTTTTACCGTGAGGGAAGAAAGAACGAGAGGAGGAAGAAAGGAGAGGAGGGAGTCGCTGCAGGTGGGGTTAGCTGGCGATTGGGGAAATTTTTACCAGGGATGTGATCGGGGCTACGGGTCTAGGCTGCTCTTGGGCCTGCTCGGGCGGGAGAGGCCCAAGGGTCGGCTGGCGCTAGCGGGATGTGGCTGCTGCTTCTTCTTTCTTTTATTTCTTCAAACAGAAATAAAAGAGCAAAATCACAGAGGAATTGGAGATGGTTGTGAGAGATATGATCATATCAATGGAGTCCAGGATTTGTGCAGAAGTTGAATAAATTGCTTTGGTCATTTTTAAGGACAGAAAAATAATTCAAGTGTGAATTTAATTCACACTTGAGCCCTTTTTGAACCCTACCAAAACAACTCCAAAATGGATGATATTTGACAGAGAGGTATAAGGCATGGAGTAAGATCATCAGGAAATACATGAACATTAATAGTGGAGGGAATAATGTTACTTGCAAAACATGAAAGAATAAGGAAGGGAGAGGTGATGATACATGGGCATGGCTTGAGAGAGATAGCAAAGGGGTTGATACAAACGACATGAATAGAGCAAGACAACATCATGAAGAATGCAACGCACATGGTGATTATGATGAAATGCAAAATGACAAGAGGCACAATGCAATGTAAACAATGATGATCATGAAGCAAGAAGAAAATATGACAAGGCACTCAACATGATCATGGCATAAACATATAGGAATGAAATATGCAAAACAATTATGATAAAGCAACAAACATAATAAAACACACAACAATAACTAAAATAAATGGAAGGCATCTGGAGCATCGGTCTCGGGGCGTTACAACACTCCTCCACTAACAAGAGATCTCGTCCCGAGATCTTAGGAACGAGACGGAAGAGAAAGAGGAAGAGGTGAAACAAGAACTCAAGAGTAGAAGCAAAGAATCGAGAGCACTCGAGAAGAAGAGAGGAACGAGGAGAATGACGAGAATCGAAAGCTCACGGAGTAAGATAGACTATGAAAACACTCCGGTTAGAACGAGATAAGAAACGAATAAGACTGGAAGGATTTAGGTAGCTCACCGGCTGAAAATGGAATGACTAGAACAAGAACTTCACAAGATGGGATGGCACTTGATGAGATGAACAACGCAATGCCTCCGGAAGAATTGAAATAGAAATAAAAGAACTTAGAAGGAATGATTGAACGGAGTTGTTGAGAAAATCAACAACGAAAAGAATAAGCTTGTTGTGGTCTTATAGGTAACATCTCAAGATCATAAGGTGATAACCGTCCACAAACAGAAATGATTGGATAGCTTAGAAGAACGGAGAAATGCAAAACTCCACTTCAAAAGAGTACGGAGGTTTAATTGCACTTCAAAAAGCAAGAAGGAACGATACTTGAACTCCACCAACAAAATCTTGATGAACTCTGGAAGAATGAATTAAATCGTGAAGAACCACCATGAAGAACTCTGGTGACAAAAAGGATGACGAGATAGAATGAAGGATGAAAGAATAAGATGAGCCTTGCGGAGATTTAGATGAAGGTTTCGATGACATGGCCGAGGAAATTGAACTCCGGAAAAGAAAATATGAAAACACTTGGAACTAGAATTTGTTCATGAAGAACAAACTCCAAAGAAAGGAATTTACTTGACGATGATGAAATAAGAATAAGAATTACGTTATGCTTATCCTCATCAAATTTAATTGATGACAACCGGATTTGGCATGCAACTTATTCTTGTTGAAAAGGATTACGAAGTGACATATCGCAAACTTGGGAAGGTCTTCAAGAACCACCGGTAGGATTGAAAAGAACGAATGGATTAAAATGATAATGAAGGAAAAAGAATCTTGAACGAACCACCGTAAGAATTTAAAATGACTGATGACAGAGAATGAATCACCGGGAAGAATTAGAAGAACAAATAAGATAGAGGGGATTTAGATGCAAAAGAACAAAGAGATCATGAGCTGATCAAAGAACACTTGAACGAAGCACCGGGATAAATAGAGAACGATAACTGGAATGGTGGCCTCCGGTGAAAAGAAATGGAAAAACAACTCCTGAAATACTCCGGATGGATGAAAAGAATTTGCATGACTTGAAACAATTTGATAGGATAACATCGAGCTAGCACCACGAATCTCCGGGGAACGGACAAGATTTAGAGGAAACACTCTTCTTCGGTCTTCAAATGACGACGAGAAACACCACCAAAATTACTGCGATACTCCGGAAGAATGGAAAACAAAGAGGTTGAGCCAACAATGAAATGATTTGAAAGAGATCTTGGAAAAGCATCTGACTGATGAAATTCATACTTACGTCAAACTTTAAGAGAATTGAGAATAACTCCGGTGAAAAGAAAAGAGTCAGGTAAGATCCTGGGAAAAGACCTGTGGGTTAGAGCCCACTGACGAGAAAAACACCGTTGAAAAGGATTGTTGAAGAGATAGATGATGCACCAGAACACTTGAAATATTTGAATGAGGTGACAACCTCGAATTAATTCGAAGACAGACAAGTCTCTTGAGATGTCTTCCGAACTCCGGAATGATTGAATGGCGAGAGGCAAACGAGGAAGGAGAACACTTGATCCAAGGAAAAGAATGTAATCACTACCGAAAAACATGAATTGAATCCACCGGAAAAGAAAAGAGGTGAAGAATGACGAACGAGATGAGAATTCACCGGTTGAAATAATTGACGAAAGACTGAAGGGTTCCACACAAATGAAATAAATAGTCGAGAGAGACTCAGACTCCGGGAAGAAAAGGGTGGGAGGGCGGGAAAACAAAGGCAACTTGGAAGGGGAACCGACGAATATCTTGAAGAGAAAACACCGGTTGAAATCATTGAGGAAAGAAAGCAAAGACTTCGCACGAGTAGGATGGATACTCGATTACAGACTCCGGCTCCAAGAAGAAAAGGGTGGGCGGGTGGTAAAAGAAAACAACTGAGGATTGAACTTGGCAAAGATGAAGAGGCTCGAGTCAACTTGACGAGAAATGCACCGGACAAAAGAGGATGGACAACGAACGAAAACTAACCGCGTGATCCTAAAGAAAATAAAATTGAAGGGGAAGAGGAGTAGTTCAAAACACCTACGTCAAGATTCCTTACCAGAGCGACGAAGGGGCAGAGGAGTAAAAAGAAGTCCTACTCTCCGATATAACTAGACTCCGAAATCAGTTTTCTTCTAGACTCAACAACGGCCAAACTACACGATCAATCAAGGGGGCTCCTAGGGTCGGTCGAGGCTCTGATACCAACTTGTCATGCCCAAGATGCGACTGAGGGAGTCCTGGACTAGGGGGTGTCCAGACAGCCGGACAATCATCGTCCGCCGGACTCCAAGACTACGAAGATACAAGATTGAAGACTCCGTCCCGTGTCCGGATGTGACTTTCCTTGGCGTGGAAGGCAAGCTTGGCGATACGGATATGTAGATCTCCTACCATTGTAACCGACTTTGTGTAACCCTAGCCTTCTCCGGTGTCTATATAAACCGGAGGGCTTTAGTCCGTAGGACACAACATACATTACAACAATCATACCATAGGCTAGCTTTAGGGTTTAGCCTCCTTGATCTCGTGGTAGATCCACTCTTGTACTACCCATATCATCAATATTAATCAAGCAGGACGTAGGGTTTTACCTCCATCAAGAGGGCCCGAACCTGGGTAAAACATTGTGTCCCTTGTCTCCTGTTACCATCCGCCTAGACGCACAGTTCGGGACCCCCTACCCGAGATCCGCCGGTTTTGACACCGACATTGGTGCTTTCATTGAGAGTTCCTCTGTGTCGTCACCGATAGGCTCGATGGCTTCTTCAATCAACAACGCTATCCAGGGTGAGACTTTTCTCCCCGGACAGATCTTCATATTCGGCGGCTTCGCGCTGCGGGCTAATTCACTTGGCCATCTGGAGCAGATCGAAAGCTACGCCCCTGGCCGTCAGGTCAGGTTCGGAAGCCTAAACTTCACGGCCGACATCCGCGGGGACTTGATCTTCGAAGGGCTCGAGCCACAGCCAAGCATGCCGCACTGTTACGATGGGCATGATCTAGCTCTGCCGCCGAACAGTGCCTTGGTGGCCGCACAAGAATCCGCTCCGGCCCTTAGATCGAAGCCGATCGCCCAGATCGAGGACCGGTGGTTGGACACCGCCTCGGGGGCTTCAACTTCCACGGCGATGGAGCCGAACACTAACCTTATCCATCGCGAAGCTCGTGACTCCGAGGTGCCGGACTCCGGACCTCCCACGCCCCTGCCAATCAAATCTGATTGGGCGCCGGTTATGGAATTCACCACCGCGGACATCTTCCAACACTCGCCCTTTGGCGACATCCTAAATTCGCTAAAACATCTCTCGCTATCCGGAGAGTCCTGGCCGGATTATGGCTAGGATGGTTGGGATACGGACGACAAAGAAATTCAGAGCCCACCCACCACCCACTTTGTAGCCACTGTCGATGATCTAACCGACATGCTAGACTATGACTCCGAAGACATCAACACTATGGACGACGATGCCGGAGACGAATAGGAACCAGCGCCTACAGGGCACTGGAAGACCACCTCGTCATACGACATATACATGGTGGACACCCCAAAAGATGGGGACGGCGAAGAAGCAGCGTAGGCAGATTCCTTAAAGAAACAGCCCAAGCGCCGGCGTCAGCGGTGCCGCTCTAAATTCCGCCACAGCAAGAATGGAGATTCCGGCACAGGAGATAATAATACCCCACAGAGTGCCGAAGATAATCCCCTCCAGCAAGACTCAGCGCAGGAGGATGCAGAAGCAAGCCCTCACGAGAGGGCGGCAGACGAAGAGGTCGAGGAATATAACTATATACCCCCCTCCGAAGACGAGGCAAGCCTCAACGACGACGAATTCGTCGTGCCCGAGGATCCCGTCGAACAAGAGCGTTTCAAACGCAGGCTTATTGCCACGGCAAATAGCCTAAAGAAAAAGCAGCAGCAGCTTCAAGCTGATCAGGACCTGCTGGCTGATCGATGGACCGAGGTCCTCGCGGCCGAAGAGTATAAACTCGAACGCCCCTCCAAAAGCTACCCAAGACGCAAGTTGCTCCCCCGATTAGAGGAGGAAGCATACATACCTTCATCACCAGCGCACGATACGGCAGACCGACCACCCCGTGGTCGCGACGGAGAGGCATCCAGGCCCTCCACCAAGACCGTACCCCAGCATCACTCCAAAAGTGCGAAGCCCAGAGGGAACGTGCCGGACTTGCGAGATATATTGGAGGACAAAGAAAGGCAATCCAGATCCATCTACAGATCACGAGGACGCCCCACGACCCACGACGAATACCGTCGCGCCAGATACAATAACTCCGGCCGGGCCGAACACAGCAGACAACGTTCTCTCGAGCTACGTCGTGATATTGCTCAATATAGAGGCGCCGCACACCCGCTCTGCTTCACCGACGAAGTAATGGATCATCAAATCCCTGAAGGGTTTAAACCCGTAAACATTGAATCCTACGATGGCACAACAGACCCCGCGGTTTGGATCGAAGATTATCTCCTTCACATCCATATGGCCCGCGGCGACGATCTCCATGCCATCAAGTATCTCCCACTCAAGCTTAAAGGACCAGCTCGGCATTGGCTTAACAGCTTGCCCGCAGAGTCAATTGGGTGTTGGGAAGACCTGGAAGCCGCATTCCTCGACAACTTCCAGGGCACGTATGTGCGGCCACCAGACGCCGATGACCTAAGCCACATAATTCAGCAGCCAGACGAATCGGCCAGACAATTCTGGACACGGTTCTTAACAAAGAAAAACCAAATCGTCGACTGTCCGGATGCAGAGGCCCTCGCAGCCTTCAAACATAACATCCGTGACGAGTGGCTAGCCCGGCACCTGGGACAGGAAAAGCCGAAATCCATGGCAGCCCTCACATCATTAATGACCCGCTTCTGCGCGGGAGAGGATAGCTGGCTAGCTCGCAGCAACAACCTCAGTAAAAATTCTGGCAGTCCGGATACTAAGGACCACAATGGCAGGTCGCGTCGAAGCAAAAATAAACGCCGCATTAATGGCGACGACAAGGAGGATACGGCAGTCAACGCCGGATTCCGAGGCTCTAAACCCGGTCAGCGGAAAAAACCATTCAAAAGAACCACTCCGGGTCCGTCCAATTTGGACCGAATACTCGACCGCTTATGCCAGATACATAGCACCCCCGAAAAGCGAGCCAATCACACCAACAGAGACTGTTGGGTATTCAAGCAGGCAGGCAAGTTAATTACCGAAAACAATGACAAGGGGCTAAACAGCGACGACGAGGAAGAGACACGACCGCCGAACAATAGAGGACAGAAGGGTTTCCTCCCACAAGTCCGGACGGTGAACATGATTTACGCAACCCATATACCCAAGAGGGAGCGGAAGCGTGCACTAAGGGACGTATACGCGATGGAGCCAGTCGCCCCGAAGTTCAATCCATGGTCCTCTTGTCCGATCACTTTCGATCGAAGAGACCATCCGACCAGCATCCGCCATGGCGGATTCTCCGCATTGGTTTTAGACCCAATCATCGATGGATTCCACCTCACGAGAGTCCGGATGGACGGCGGCAGTAGCCTGAACCCGCTTTATCAGGATACAGTGCGCAAGATGGGCATAGACCCCTCAAGGATTAAACCTACAAAGACAACCTTTAAAGGCGTCATACCAGGTGTGGAGGCCAATTGCACAGGCTCAGTCACATTGGAAGTGGTCTTCAGATCCCCGGATAATTTCCGGAGCGAGGAGTTAATCTTCGACATAGTCCCATTTCGCAGCGGCTATCACGCTCTGCTCGGACGAACCGCGTTTGCAAAGTTCAACGCGGTGCCGCATTATGCATACCTCAAGCTCAAGATGCCAGGCCCTCATGGAGTCATCACGGTCAATGGAAATACGGAACGCTCCCTCCGAACGGAGGAACATACAGTGGCTCTCGCGGCAGAAGTACAGAGCAGCCTTTTAAGGCAATTTCTGAGTCCGGCCGTTAAACGGCCGGATACAGCCAAACGCGCCCGAAGCAAAACCAACAAGGACCACCTGGCACGATCCGAGCACGCGTAGCAATGCGGCCCTAACCCTCGCCCTCGCACGATCGCAAGAACAACCCTCTGCGTACATCATTACGCTTTGGAGATACCATGGGCGTAGGGGAAGGGGCACGACCACAATAGACCCAGAGTGCGGCTCGTCCACATCAGGGGCTCGCAAATGTGCCACTCTTTCTTATTATTATTTTCCTTCTTTGTATACACAGGACTCCGTTAGCCAGAGGCCCTGTCCGGCGGTGAACCTGCCGAACTCATGATGCAATAGCCGGGGAAGAAAGAATGCGGCGACTAACACTCAGGTGGTCTCAATTACGAGCATTAAATTTGATTATATACACCAAGTCCGCAGTCCATCCCTGGAGGGGGACATGTTTAACTAGTCCAAAACCCTTGCTTACCGCACTATTTGTATCAGTCCGCACTCATAGCAGACTTCCTTTAATAAATGATGCAGCACTTTCTTGCCTGTTATTACATATATATGTTCATTACATGACATCTTGCACCCGTATATTTTGGTACGGCCTAATACACCAGGGGCTTATGTTCCCCACATTATGGTGTGATAAGTCCGAACACTTTTACAAGTGTGGCACCCCGAACTTATAGCATTATATGAATCAGCTCCGAATCATGTCTTGGGTCAATAGTTGGGTTTGCCCGGCTCCCATGTTTTGGTGCCTTATGTTCCGTTCCGTCGGCTAAGGTGGCACTGGGAGAACCACTGCGATTGCGCCCCGGTTGAGCCGGGCGAGCGCCTCAGTGGAGAAAGCTAAAACTGACCGGCATGATAAGGCGAGAGACTGGTCGCTGTTCGAGAGGTCTTTTCGGGTCCTTAAAGACTCACGCCGCTTTGAGCGAAGTTCCGGATAATGTCCGACGAAGGCGTGTATAGCGCCCCGAATTCGGTCTTCCGAATACTAGGGGCTTCGCCGAAATTTAAAATTATAGAATTCTATGGCTAAGTGAGAGTGTTCAAGCATTATAAGTCCGGTTGCCTTGTTCGTTGTGTTGAGCGCCTCCCTAGATGGACCCAAAAATGGGAACAAGAGTGCTCAAGTTATCCCGAACACCCCAGCACTTGCGGCTTGGGGGCTGAAGCCAACGACTTGCCATCTCTCAGATTTCATAAACGGCCGCACAGAAGGTAATATTTTAAATTAAACAAGCGTTGCTTAAAGCGCACATGAACAAAGTTTTCAGCGCACAGGATAATACATAGCGAGTTTACTCAAAAATTACATCTCTAGGGCATTCATCCGCAATATCGCGGGCTCCCTTCAGGACAGTTTTATAATACATTTCGGGCGTACGATACTCCTTGCCCGGTGGCGGCGGGTCAGTAAGAAGCTTCTCCGCATCCAGCCTGCCCCAGTGCACCTTTGTGCGGGCAAGGGCCCGACGAGCACCTTCAATAGAGGCGGAGCGCTTGATGACCTCCACCCAGGGGCACGCATCCACCAGCCGCCGCATGAGGCCGAAGTAGCTCCCAGGCATGGCCTGTCCAGGCCACAGCCGGACTATAAGGCCCTTCACGGCCTCCTCAGCTACCTTATGGAGTTCGACCAGCTGCTTCAGCTGGTCGCTTGGGGGCACCGGATGGCCGGCCTCAGCGTACTGAGACCAGAAGACCTTCTCCATTGAGCTCCCCTCCTCGCCACGGTAGAATGCGGCGGCATCGGACACACTACGCGGCAGATCTGCAAACGCCCCTGGAGAGCTCCGAATGCGGGTAAGTGTCAGGTAGTTTACATTAACATGCTTGCTTTGCATGAAAAATGCCTTACCCGCCGCTATCTTCTTCACATCTTCAACCTCCTGAAGGGCCTTACGGGCCTTGGCCTTGGTGGACTTGGCACTTTCGAGAGCCGAGGCGAGCTCAGACTCTCGAGTCTTGGAGTCGCGCTCCAAGCTCTCATGCTTTTCCCTGAGAGCCTGGAGCTCTTGCCGCACTGCTGCCACCTGAGCCTCCTGCTTTTCTCGCTCGGCCCGTTCCGCGGCCGCACTGCGTTTGGCCACGGACACAGCCTCCTTCAGGGCTGCCACCTCATTTGTGGCCCCTGCAATACCCATATTATCCTTGTTAATTTTATTGCGACCAAAATCCTTTTCTGTAAGGTAAAAATTCAAAGTGGTGCTACTCACCTTCTTTATCCTCGAGATGCTTCTTGGCACGGCCGAGCTCCTGCTCAGACCGCTCGAGATCCTGCTTCAATGCACCGACCTCCGCAGTCAGTGCGGCAGAGGTCAGTAGCGCAGCCTACAAACCCATATTGACATACTTTTTAGCAACCCTGCGTATATCTTTTTAGATCCTCAGTCCGGCTTTTCTTTCCGAACACCGAACTGAGCATCAGGGGCTACTGTCTATGCGGTATTACATTACATAATTTTAACTTTTTACCTCAACGCCTGTTAGAAGGCTACCGCAGGCTTCGGTCAGCCCGCTTTTGGCGAGCTGAACCTTTTGAATCACCACACTCATAACAGTGCGGTGTTCTTCCTCGATGGAAGCGCCTTTAAGCGCCTCCAACAAGTTGTCTGGCGCCTCCGGTTGGACGGGGGCCGCCGGTGTCACGGTCTTGCCCTTCTTACGAAGGGGCCGCCTGCCAGACTCTAGAACCACTGCAGGTTCCGGCGTAGAGTCCGGCGCAAAGTCCGGGAGGCTGCCTTGCGGCGCCTCCGGAGCCTCCTCCTGATGGCCCCCCTCCCGGGATCCCACCTCGGCGTCCTCAGCGGCGCGAGGGGTGGAGGCAGTCGGAACGGATTCCACATCCGATGCCGCCAACGACCCGCTCGACGAAGCAGGGAGATGATTGTTGGTCGGACTACAGGCAGTATGCGGCATTAGAAGGACATTATGTGAACAGAAAGAAATTGTAAATCATTCAGGGATCCGGATACTTACGATCTCGCCTGAGGCCTGGCCCTCAAGGGCCACTCTTCATCGCCAATGTTGGTGTTGTCGGAACTGTCCGGGGGAATAGTTCTTCCCCTCTTGGACCCCTCGGCCTCCCCTGTTGGGGAGGCCTTCCTCTTTCTCTCTCCCTCCTCTGGGAGAGGGTCTTCTTCCTCCTCCTCATTCTCGGGAGACGAATCCGCCTCGGAGTCGTCGGACACTTGAAAACGGGTACTCTTCCGAGTACCCGTGGCCACCTTCTTGGCCTTCTTCTCCGGCACCACGTGCGGTGCCGGAACCAGCAACCCCGCTAGACGGGCGTCCACTGGGTCATCTAGCATGGGAGCCGGGCAGATGAGCTGCTCGGCCTTCTTCATCCATTCCTGTCAAAGGAAAAAGGAGATTAAAACCCGCTTAGGGTCGAACTATTGACAACAAGTGTCCCGTAAAGGGGTAGAATCACTTACCTCGTCAGCAGGACGCTGCGAGTGGAATCCGCGATCTTCCGTCGCAGATGCAGGGGCTTCGGCGCCCTTGAACAGCACCCTCCAAGCGCCTTCGTATGTTGTGTCGAAGAGCCCGCTCAGCGCCTGGTGCTGTTCCGGATCGAACTCCCACAAATTGAATGCCCGTTCTTGGCATGGGAGAATCCGGCGGACGAGCATGACTTGGACTACATTAACCAGCCTGAGCTTCTTGTCCACCAGCTTCTGGATACAGGCTTGGAGTCCCGTCAGCTCCGTCGAATTACCCCACAGCAAGCTCTTCTCTTTCCAGGAGGTGAGCTGCATGGGGATACCAGATCTGAACTCGGGGGCCGCCGCCCAAGTAGGGTCGCGCGGCTCGGTGATATAGAACCACCCCGACTGCCACCCCTTGACGGATTCCACGAAGGCCCCTTCAAACCAAAGGATGTTGGGCATCTTGCCCAACATGGCGCCTCCGCACTCCGCTTGAGTGCCCTTCACTACCTTCGGCTTGACGTTGAAGGTCTTGAGCCACAGGCCGAAGTGGGGCTGGATGCAGAGGAAGGCCACACACACGACGATAAACGCCGAGATGTTGAGGATGAAGTTCAGCGCCAGATCGTGGAAATCCAGGCCGTAGTAGAACATGAGCCCCCGGACAAAGGGGTGAAGTGGAAAGCCCAGTCCGCGGAGGAAGTGGGGGAGAAAAACAACCCTCTCATGGGGCCCGGGGGTGGGGATGAGCTGCCCCTCGTCGGGCAGCCGATGCGCGATGTCGCCGGAAAGGTATCCGGCGCTGCGCATCTTGGTGATGTGCTCCTCCTTAACGGTGGAGGCCAACCATTTGCCTCCCGCTCCGGACATGGTCGGAGAAGGTCGAGGCGAGATGCGCAAACTTGGGCGCTGGAGCTCGAGTGCGTGGAAACGGATAAGCAAAGGAGGAAGAAGGCGTAGGTGAGAAGGTAAATCCTTATCCCTTATATAGGGGCGGACGAAGACGATGCGTCCCCACTAGCCTGGTAAAACTCGCTTATCTCCCAAGCGCCACCATCAATGGCGCGGTTGTGTTACCCACATCCGTATTGATGAGAATCCCGGAATAAGGGGAACACAATCTCTGCTTCGACAAGACGTGCCAAGGAAACCGCTTCGCTAAACGTGCTGAGGTGGTATAATAGAAAACGATTCAAGTAAAGGCTTGGTAGTGGTGTGATGTCACGCCGCAAAGTACGTCAACAGATTGAGCATGTGTACATCTTATTCTCTCTACGGTGGAATGTGGAATTTGTTTTGCAGAGCCGGACACTATCCTGGTGTTCATGATCTTCTCTGGATTATTCAAAGGAGGAACCCGCCTTGCAATGCCGAACATTATGCGCGCCGGACTTATCGTCATTGAAGCCTGGTACAGGGGCTACTGAGGGAGTCCTGGACTAGGGGGTGTCCGGACAGCCGGACTATCATCGTCTGCCGGACTCCAAGACTACGAAGATACAAGATTGAAGACTCCGTCCCGTGTCCGGATGGGACTTTCCTTGGCGTGGAAGGCAAGCTTGGCGATACGGATATGTAGATCTCCTACCATTGTAACCGACTCTGTGTAACCCTAGCCTTCTCTGGTGTCTATATAAACCGGAGGGCTTTAGTCCGTAGGACACAACATACATTACAACAATCATACCATAGGCTAGCTTTAGGGTTTAGCCTCCTTGATCTCGTGGTAGATTCACTCTTGTACTACCCATATCATCAATATTAATAAAGCAGGACGTAGGGTTTTACCTCCATCAAGAGGGCCCGAACCTGGGTAAAACATCGTGTCCCTTGTCTCCTGTTACCATCCGCCTAGACGCACAGTTCGGGACCCCCTACCCGAGATCCGCCGGTTTTGACACCGACAGCGACCCTATCCTAAAGGAACTCGAAGGTCCCACCAAGGATAGAAGCGCATCTTGAAGACGCTTTTGCAAGGTGGATATCATTACATCAACATTACATAATAGATGGGGATACATACAAAAGGCATACAATGCCACACGAATACAACAATACATCATACATAAGATCAACATCCGACTACGGATGAAACACAAACAGAAACTCAAACGACATCCACCCTGCTAGCCCAGGCTGCCGACCTGGAACCTATCCCCTGATTGAAGAAGCAGAAGAAGAACTCCAAAACAAGCAACATCGCTCTAGCGTCAAGATCATCGCATAACCTGTACCTGCAACTGTTGTTGTAGTAATCTGTGAGCCACGAGGACTCAGCAATCCCATTACCATGGGTATCAAGACTAGCAAAGCTTAATGGGAAAGGAAGGGGTGAAGTGGTGAGGTTGCAGCAGCGACTAAGCAAGTATGGTGGCTAACATACGCAAATAAGAGCGAGAAGAGAAGCAAAGGAACGGTCGTCAACTAGTAATGATCAAGAGGTGATCCTGAACTCCTACTTACGTCAAACATAACCCAAAGACTGTGTTCACTTCCCGGACTCTGCCGAGAAGAGACCATCACGGCTACACACGCGGTTGATGCGTTTTAGTTCGGATCTGGTGTCAAGTTATCTACAACCGGACATTAACAAATTCCCATCTGCCACATAACCGCGGGCACGGCTCTCGAAAGTTTATACCCTGCAGGGGTGTCCCAACTTAGCCCATGATAAGCTCTCGCGATCAACGAAGGATATTCCTTCTCCCAGGAAGACCCGATCAGTCTCGGAATCCCAGTTTACAAGACATTTCGACAATGGTAAAACAAGACCAGCAAGACCGCCCGATGCGCCGACATCCCGATAGGAGCTGCACATATCTCATTCTCAGGGCAACACCGGATGAGCACTCCGTACAACTAAAACCAGACCTCAAGTTTCCCTAAGGGGGCGCTGCAAAGGACTCTAGTTCGGACCAACACTTAGACAAGCATTGGCCCGGGGGGGCTATAATAAAGATGACCCTTGGGTTAATTACTCCCAAGGAAAAAGTAGGTGGTGGTGAGGCAAAAGGTAAAACCAAGGTTGGGCCTTGCTGGAGGAGTTTTATTCAGAGCGAACTGTCAAGGGGGTCCCATAAATCACCCGACCACGTTAGGAACGCAAAATCCGGGAACATAACACTGGTATGACGGAAACTAGGGTGGCAAGAGTGGAACAAAACACCAGGCATAAGGCCGAGCCTTCCACCCTTTACCAAATATATAGATGCATTAATAATTGATATCCCAACATAACCCTGTCCACCATGGAGCAATCTTCAAGTTCACCTGCAACTAGCAACGCTATAAGAGGGGCTGAGCAAAGCGGTAACATAGCCAAGCAACGGTTTGCTAGGAAGGGTGTCAAAGGTTAGAGGTTCATGGCAATTTGGGAGGCTTGAAGAGCAAATGATAGGTAGCGCAGCAAAGCGATAGAACGAAGCAACTAGCATAGCAATTATAGTAATGAGATCCAAGGTGACGGTCATCTTGCCTGAAATCCCGCTAGGAAGAAGAACGAGTCCATGAAGAAGACGAATGGGAGTAGTCGAACAAATCCTCACAATCGCAACATTACCGGAACTAAGAAGCAACACCGGAAAGAAGCAAACAACATGGTAAACGCACAAGCATAAACATGGCATGATGCACAAACAAATATGATGCATGACCGGTTTAAAAGGCATGGCATGGCAAAGTGCACAAACAATACTACAAATTAAGTGGAGCTCAATATGCAACGAGTTGCATATTGACGGAACAACACATCAAT
This sequence comes from Triticum aestivum, assembly GCF_018294505.1. Classification (NCBI taxonomy): domain Eukaryota; kingdom Viridiplantae; phylum Streptophyta; class Magnoliopsida; order Poales; family Poaceae; genus Triticum; species Triticum aestivum. Next base: position 104,276,097 of record NC_057810.1, read on the forward strand.
TATTTAGTTCTCTTTTGTTTATGCACCCAACATACTAAATGTTGTTAAACATGGCAAGGGGTGAAGCATAAGAAAACTACCTATCTAGGCAAGTTTAAATGAGGCCGGAACAACAAACAACAATTCCGGAAAATCCCCATGTGCATACCTTGAATTTGGTACTGTTCTGCCTAAACCATATTTTAGTGCTGTTGAACAGGGAAATAGAGTGCACCATGTTAATCTATGCATTTTTTTAGACAAGTTACATATAAAGAACATTTAAAACCGAGCTACGGTTATTTAGTTATGAAATAAACCATTTTATCATGTCATTTGAGCAAATTTAATCAAACATCAAGTTTAAACATTTTTAAACATGGATAAAAGCTGGATATAGTGAAACTACATAAATTCTAAGCATTTTACCTATATAGTTTGTTTAGTTTGGATGCATGCATATATAGATATGAGCAATGCAAAACAATGGCAGTAATGTAATTATGCATGCGCTTGGAAAATACTAAAACCACAGAGAAGGAAAAACATACTACGCGAGCCGAATGCAACACAGTGCAGCGGCCCAAGAGGAGATTTGGCCCAGCGGCTGAGTGTGTGTGTGCAGAAAAATAAAAGGAAACAGAGCAAAAATTGGGGCTGCTGGGACTCGAACGCAGTTCCTCTCTGAGGAAAACTGGCGCGCTGGCCAGCCCGCCTAGAAGATGTTTGTGATGGAAACTGGACTTGATACGACATGAACGAGGTTGACCTGGTAAGGCAAAAATTGGTGAAAACAAAAGGTTTGCGGTCGTGGGGATTCGATCTCTAGTCGCCTAGGTGGAAGTGCAGCGCAACGACCAGCTGGGCTGAAACGTGTTTATGCACTGGAGGGGTTTGGCCCTGGATGACACATTCTCTCGAACTAAACTAAACTGAAGAAACACGAACAGGTAGCAAAAGGGAAAAATGGGGGCGCACGGGATTTGATCCTGAGACCCTTTGGATACGTGCATGCGCTGTTAACCAGATGGGCTACTATCGAACTCTTGTAAGAGATGCCTTATGCTCGATATGAATGCCCTGGTGTTGATCTGACGAAACTGAAAACAGAATGAGAGATGGCTCGAACACAGGGTGGACATGATCGGCGCCGGGAGACAACACTAGCGGCTGCAGGCCGCCGGCGCGGTTGCGGAAACATACATGGGTGCCTGTGATCGAGCAACAACGTAAGGGTGTGGCTGTGGGTGCGGACAGAAGCAGCTTCGGGCGAGGTGCTCTAGCGCAGCAAGGCCTGCGGGGGTGCAGCAAACAAGGAAATGACTTGGCTCAAAACGCCCATGGCGATAGCACGGCAACAGCAGCTCGGACACGACGGGATCGGTGACTACATGCATGCAAAGAAGCGGTAAAGGAGGGGATTCGATGCGGCTCACCGAGGGGGGTGCGGAAGGTGAGCTCGGAAGGGTGCGAGGAGGCTAATACGAGGCGTAGGGAGGAGCTTATCGGGCGATGATACTCGGACCTTGAAGCAGAGGAAGCAGGGGAGGCGACCGGGTGCTGGACTTGGCGATCCGGCTCGGGGAGGTCGCGCGAGGGGTCGCTCCAGAGGAAGAAGACGGCACCGGTGACGGGAATGACGCCGGGCTCGAGCTTGGCTTGGCTCGACCGGCCATGGCGACGGCGACGGGAGGGAGGCGCGTTGAGGAGGCTCCCACCCAACTAACTCCAGGGATCGGTCGAGGAGGGTGACGGGGGTGCAGGACGACATGCCGGAGAGGGTCCTGGCGCAGGCCGGACGCGAGGACGGCGACGGACGCCGGCGGTTTTCTTCTTTGGGTGCTCTTTGTTCCTTGACTCTTGAGGAAGAAGAAGAAAACAGGGGAAGGAAAAGGGGGCGGTGGCGAGAGGGAAACCCTAGGGAGGCCCTAAGGCGCCTTTATAGGAGGGGGAGGCGAAGCCGTGGTTGCCCTCGTGGGCATGTGTTTCTGCCTCTCCTACTTTTACCATGAGGGAAGAAAGAATGAGAGGAGGAAGAAAGGAGAGGAGGGAGTCGCTGCAGGTGGGGTCAGCTGGCGATTGGGGAAATTTTTACCAAGGATGTGATCGGGGCTGCGGTCTAGGCTGCTCTTGGGCCTGCTCGGGCGGAAGGAGGCCCAAGGGTAGGCTAGCGCTAGCGGGATGCGGCTGCTGCTTCTTCTTTCTTTTATTTCTTCAAATAGAAATAAAAGAGCAAAATCACAGAGGAATTGGAGATGGTTGTGAGAGATATGATCATATCAATGGAGTCCAGGATTTGTGCAGAAGTTGAATAAATTGCTTTGGTCATTTTTAAGGACAGAAAAATAATCCAAGTGTGAATTTAATTCACACTTGAGCCCTTTTTGAACCCTACCAAAACAACTCCAAAATGGATGATATTTGACAGAGAGGTATAAGGCATGGAGTAAGATCATCAGGAAATAAATGAACATTAATAGTGGAGGGAATAATGTTACTTGCAAAACATGAAAGAAGAAGGAAGGGAGAGGTGATCATACATGGGCATGGCTTGAGAGAGATAGCAAAGGGGTTGATACAAACAACATGAATAGAGCAAGACAACATCATGAAGAATGCAACGCACATGGTGATTATGATGAAATGCAAAATGACAAGAGGCACAATGCAATGTAAACAATGATGATCATGAAGCAAGAAGCAAATATGACAAGGCACTCAACATGATCATGGCATAAACATATAGGAATGAAATATGCAAACAATTATGATAAAGCAACAAACATAATAAAACACACAACAATAACTAAAATAAATGGAAGGCATCTGGAGCATCGGTCTCGGGGCGTTACACATTTTCTCCGCAAGGATCATCTTCTGGATATATTTATTCATGGGCTTGGCCACTACAGTGTCAGAAGATTCAGACACGATAGCATCAACCTTGGGCCTTCCATCAGACTCATCTATCTCAGGTATAGTGACAGTTTCAGCATAGCTTGCCCAGATCTCCGCAGGTATGACAGTAACATTTCGAAGATGGGGCAGCCACGCAGCCTCAGGGCGGATCTGCGCATTCATACAGAACAGCCCTTTGCTCACCGCAACACTCACATAATTCAGAAGAGCAAGAGGTTTCAGAGGGAACACCCCTTTCATCAGACAATCCTCAGGTGCAGTGATACAGCGAGTGTACCTTCCAAACGAAATTGTCCATAGGAATTGCAGAAACAGGTACCCTTCGTCAGCCTGAACTTCCACATCAAACGAGCTTCCATTGGCACGCACAAACTGCAGCCCAGAAGTTTGTGTTCCATTGACCAGAGCATCTGCAGCCTCAGAGATTTCAGAATATATCGACCACTCATCCTGGGGATCGTCAGTGGTTTTGCTTTCTCTTTCCACACCGTCCATGAGAGATGGGCCCGTGTACTGGAACAAGGTCCTGAAGCTAAAGCCCCTGTATGGTGGTGGTGCAACTAGCCATTCACCCCAACCATCATTCTGAGTCTGCTGCTGTGGCGCCTGCTGTTCCCAGGCTTTGTCGATCTGCTGCTGCAGCCATCTCTGGTGATCAAGAGCCCATTGTTGCCCGGCCGTCAGATACGGCAAATCGTACGGATGTGGGGAAGCGTTCATTGGCGGAGCATCATATTCATTGCCAACCAGATCAGGAATTGTGTGCCTACCATTCAGAACATAAACCGGAACAGACCACGACCTTCCCATACCTGGCAGGGTGCCAATGCGTTTGATAACCAAGCTGTGGGGGACTTGTGCGATGTCACTGATGATGACTCGCACCAGCACTCTCTCTTTATTATGCCCAGGCCTGTGCCAGAGATCCATCTTTCCAAAGCACGAAACCGCCTTGTTGATGTAGTGATCATTCTGGTAGTCCATTGGAAAGGCAAGAAACAGCACCCAAGCAACATACTGAAACGGGCACCTACGCATATTTTCTCCTTCGTCATGCGGGACAAAAGAGAAGGTCATATCCTCATCTATTGGATCCAGTTGATGCGGACTCTCCTGAATAAACTGATCCCTCAGAGCAACATCAACAAAAGAAACCATGCCTATACCAATCGGATAAACAAATGCATCTGGCACATCAAGATGGAAATCCTCTATCATGATGCAAACTACCTCATCCAACACTAACTATTTCTGGTGATCTGGGACCGGAGGGACAGCGGTAACAATGGCATACCTCTCATGGCTCAAAGGAGGATCATCCACCACCATCATGTTGCGAGCTAGGCTGTGATCCGGCCCACGCTCAATCCTTGCTCCCATCGGCACGAACTGGAACGGCCTCGCCGGGAAGTTGGCCATGGTAGCAGCGGTGGCGACGGCGGTCACAACAGTCCGAGGCAAAGCTGGGGAGGAGGGGGTGTGTCGCTTTGCTCGTTGGCTGACAGGGGCGGTGGAGACGGCAGAGGTAGTACTGCTTGAAGCGGAAGCGTCCGCCCAATGACTAGCGGGGGAGGGGGCCCAGCCACCGGCACTTCCTTTCTGGGACGCCAAACTAGTTTTTTAATAGGAATATATGGATTCTGCTTTGGTCTGATTGAACGAGCTCACGGCAACTCCTTCCTGCTGATACGATCTTGCCGTTCCACCTTCCTCTTTTTCCAACTAAATCTAGGAGCAGAATCCGAGGCACAAAAATTGGCCCCATGGCCCAGCAGCTTGCATCGCTTGCACCAGATAATCCCAGGACAGAATTCTCTCGGGTGGGCCGGGCTATTAAATGGCTGAGTAATAAATAGCGCGGTTGCAATAGGTGTAAGGCGTTCCGCGATGATTTTGTTCATTCATGCTCTGAAGGTCCAATGGTTAAGCTAAGAAATTACAGGCAATAGTGGCGTGAGATCGAGCCAATTATTCACGTGATTATTTTCGGGAACGAAACTGTTCCTGGGCCGAGTGTAGAAACGGCCCACAGAGGGCGCGCTGTAGGCGCCACTTCCACGCTTGGGCGCCTACAGCGCCGAGCAGGAGCTCCCACAAACCAGAGGCGGTTCGGACTTCGGGGGAAGAGACAAAAGAATCGTACGGATTATCAAACGAGAAATCTAACCACCAGTCGACTTGTGGTTAGCGTCAGGCACGGACGATTCTGTTCCATCGAGCGAATTTATTTTTCTCCCGCGTCGCGTTCCATCGAGCGATTTTCTTTTCCTCCCGCATCGTTGAACCATTTTTTTATGCACAGCTCGTACGAGTTCCCTCGACCGTCGGTCCCTCCGATTTTCCTTTCCTCCTGCGTCGCTGAACCATAATCTGCAACAAATCCGCATGACCTGCGAGCCGTCGGATATTCATCGCGTGCACGCATGTCTCTCTACGACTCCCGATTTTCAGGTGCCTAATTAACTCCGTTAATCTCTCTGATTCCCGATTTTCAGGTGATGCGTAACTAACTTGCCTTAATCTCTCTGACTCCCTATTCTCAGGTGCGTAATTAACTCACGTTAATCTATCTGATTCCCGATTTTCAGGTGGTGAGTAATTAACTCGCGTTAATCTTTCTCGTCAAAAAATAGTGTGCCAACAGGATTCGATCCTTGTAACTTTTACAAGGTAACCCACTAGCCAACCACCTCACCTACGTTCCTCTTTTGTAAAAATGAAAGCAAATAGGCTTTTTAACCTGTCTCCTTTTCTATGTTTGCACAAAAGTGAATGCAATATCCGATCTTTTCCGCACTTAAGTAGATTATTTTACCAACTCGTCTCGATTTGATGATACCATGGTAATTTTGGTGGGGGAGGTTGATGAAATATACCGTTGGTAATTTTTGTGTGTGTGTAGCATGGTAACTCACACATCACATACCTAATAACTTATGTACTCGGTACTGATTACTTTGGCGATCGGGAGGGAGGCGTTGATGAAATATCCCGGGTCATTTTTGTGTGAATATCATGATAACTCACACATCACATACCTGATAAACTTATGTACCTCGATCCTGGTAACTCTGAGGGAAGTGGTGTTGATGAAATATCCCCAGTTACTCTGATGTGAACAACATGGTAACTCAGACATCAGAGACTCGATAACTTATGCACCCCGGTCCTGGTAACTTTGGCGAGAAGGGGTCACTAGTAGAAAACCACCCATTAGTCCCGGTTCGTAAGGGCCTTTAGTCCCGGTTCGGGAACCGGAACTAATGGGTCGTTACTAATACCTCAACCCATTAGTCCCGGTTCAAACACGAACCGGGACCAATGTGCCTCCACGTGGCCCTGTGCGCCGAGCCCAGTCAGGGGGCCTTTGGTCCCGGTTGGTGGCTCCAACCGGGACCAAAAGGCATCCACGTGTCTGCATTCCAGTGGCTGGGGTTTTTGTTTTTTTTTGAAAGGAGGGGGGTTGGGGGTTTTGGGGGGTTAATTTAGGTGTTTCGTATATTGTGTTAGCTAGCTAATTAATAGAGAGAAGTGTCCTCTCTTATGTCCGTGCTTGGTCGACGCTACGTAGTATATATACATAAGTGATCGAGAGAACCATTCAGTACAGAAGTTCGTCATGCATACCGAGAGAAGTGATCGATCGACCTCTCCTTCTCCGAGAGATTGGTCGAACAACAAGTTTTACTGGCTACATACATGTACAATCTATATAAGATCTCTTAATTACAAACCACTAGCATTTGAAATGAAGTTCCACATGGTATTCTCCGGCTTTACTGATGACGTGTTCAAGAAAGAATCCCGCCAATTCCTCTTGAATTGCTTTCATGCGATCTGGTGGTAGGAGTTCATCCCGCATCTGCCACGTCTAATTAATTTGAAGAAGGGGGTTAATTAATACATATATATGAATGAAACTCAACAGAAATGATGGTGTAATAAAATGAAATTGTGAATATATTGCTTACGCACTTCATATTGTCTTCTAGAGTAGCCCCGCTTGTTTTTCAAAGTCGCGTTGTGGATGAACTCGCACACGTAGTATCCACAGAAATCATTCCCTTCCTCCTGCCACAAGCACTTTACGAGAAATAGAGGTCAATCAAACTGATAATGAAGCATTATATAAATGGCATTGATGAAAGTATAGCTATAGAATCAACGGGAGATGCGCGCCAGTAGTACTTACTTTCGGGTATACATATCGCAGCTCCTTCGGCAGTCCCGGAGCTTGTGCGGTGAACTGTTTCCAAACCCTGCAAGACAAAGAAAATAATTATTATTACTTGAGATATCAGGAAATGAACAAAAAGTTGCCGATATGGTGCGATAATGATCGATTGAACTTACTTGCTGAGCATTTCAGTCATGTCCGCATAGGTGCTGGGATCTTTCCGTATGGAGTCTAAGACGGTTACTAGTCCACGCTCAAGCTTAATCTCCAGAAGAATATAGTGGTACCTGCACACGCATGCATAACTCATCAGTTACATTAACCTCGCTCGAGTAATAAGGGAAACCGAATATGCACACGACAGTAACACTCACGGGCCGTTGTAAGGAAAGAGTATGGTATCTTTGTTTTGATTTTTGATTAACGATTGTAGCAAGTTGTCCTCGGCCTCTTCGACGTTCTTTTCAATCAGAAATACATCTATGATATTTGTGTTAATGAATCCCAATATCATAGATTTCATTTTTTTTGCACTCGACGATCTTCAATCTGCATAATATATTGAGGATAATTAATTATAAATACATGCAATGAAAGAGCCGAGCTATATATACAGACTAATGACAGAAATAGTACTTACAGGCAGTAGCAAAAGACCATTAATTTATCGAGGGCCTTTTGATTGAAGAACTCGAAGAACTCCTCAAATGGAATAGCCAACACATCATTTGAAACGAGGTCGTGCTCCTCTTTAATTTTCAGATACAAAGTGTTCGTCCCCTCAGACTCTCTGCAGGTTTTCATGTACCAACTATGGAATCTTCGCATCATTGTTGTCAGAGACTTTTCATCTTTGACGAGAGGCTTCCCGTACTCGTATCTGAATAAGTCCACCTCCATGAAATCAGGAAGTACATCGTCAGGCAGGTAATCTTCAAGATTGCCATAACCGGCCACCGTCCCCGGAGGATTAGACACATTGAGCGGGGGGCACGATTGCTGTGCTTGTTCGCCGAGCTGGGCAATTTTTTCCCCTTTGCTCGTTGTTCTTTTGACCTTTTATCACTGACAGTAGTTCCCGACCGCTTGGCTTGGAGATATGTCTGTTCAGTAATGCGCTCATAGTTGGTTCTCGGCGGAGACTTTGGTGGTTTCCTCAGGGCATCGAGAGTGCGCTTTGCTTTCACCGGATCTACCTTCTCCTCCGGAGGTGGATGTATCTTTGCTTTCACCCCTTCAAAGAACTCCTTCACTTGGGCCTGCACGATCGTATTGTTTTCCTCCTTGGTCCTCTCGTACGGTAACTTCTCTACAGGCTTTAGAGGTGGACCGTATCTGTATTGCCTCTCTCTTCTTGTGCTGCTAGACGCCGGAGCAGACGGAGCGGCTGCGGCGTCTGTCTTCTTTCGTGCTTGCTTACGAGGCGGAGGAGAAGGACTACGACGCGTCGGAGCAGCCGGGGCGGCGGCGGGTCTCTTCCGCCCTTGCTGGCGAGGCGGAGAAGGAGGAGGCGGAGTGCCGCCACGCGCCGGAGAAGGAGGCGGAGTGCCGCCACGCGTGCCCTGATCGTCACTCGCCGGAGGAGGAGGCGGTGGAGGAGGCGGAGTGCCGCCACGCGTGCCCTGATCGTCACTCGCCGGAGGAGGAGGCGGTGGAGGAGGCGGAGTGCCCTGACTCGCCGGAGGAGGAGGAGGAGGCGGAGGCGTCCAGTTCAGAAGGTCGATGAGCTCCTTCCGCCATAGGCATGGAGTCTTCAGAGCAGAACCCAGCCTAGTCTCCCCTTCACCGGTAGGGTGCTCAAGCGCGAGGTCCTCAAATCCCTCCGTTATTTCATCCACCATCACCTTAGCAAATCCTTCTGGAATCGGCTGGCAGTGATAAGTTGTGCCGGGTCCACTAGGATAAACTTGGCCAACAGCCGCCTTGACCTTCAAATTCATGCATCGCGCCATAATGTGGCAATTTTGAGACTCCGTGATACCATCCACGGGATAGCTGGCAGGAGCCGTCAAGACATGCTCCGGCTGAAGCAGCTCGGTGGAAGCAACGCTGCTTCTCCGCTGAGATGGCGGGGTAGCTTCGGGGGAAGCTTCGGCATGTCGTTTGTTGCGATCTGCTGCTTCTCGTTCCTCTTCTCGATCCTCTAGCCCCATTACCCTTCCAAGCAGCGCCTGCATTTGGTCCTGCTCCAGTTTCTTCCTCCTCTCGTGGGTTTTGTAACCCCCTGCGTCCGGAAAACCAACCTTCCACGGAAGGGAGCCTGGCGTGCCTCGTGTCCGTCCAGGGTGCTCGGGATTCCCAAGGGCCATTGTGAGCTCGTCCTTCTCCCTGTTTGGAAGGAACGTCCCTCGCTGCGCTGCATCGATATAGTGTCGAAGGTTCTTGACTGGTGTTTGCAGTTGCTCGTCCGTCCACTGACACTGCCCTGTTACAGGGTCCAAGGTTCCGCCAGCCCCGAAGAACCAAGTCCGGCAACGGTCTGGCCAGCGCATTGTCTCTGGTTCGATCCCTTTTTCAAGCAGATCATGCTCAGCCTTGGACCACTTAGGCCGGGCTTTGAGGTAGCCACCTGACCCCGTGCGATGGTGAAGCGTCTTCTTCGCAGCATTTTTCTTGTTTGTCTCCGACATCTTCTTACTCTTTTCCGATGTCTTGTGGGCCACAAATGCGGGCCAGTGATCTTTGATCTTCTCATATTTGCCGATGAATTCTGGTGTCTCTTTTTTCTTGACAAACTGGTTCAGCTCTTTCCTCCACCTCCTCATTAGGCCTGCCATCTTCTTAAGAGCACAAGACTTGATTAATTGCTCTTTAACTGGCTTCTCCGGATCCTCCTCTGGCGGTAGGGTGAAATTTGCCTTCAGCTCAGTCCAAAGATCTTCTTTCTGCATATCATTGACATAAGACACCTCAGCGTCTTCATCCTTAGCAGGCTTATACCATTGCTGGATGCTGATCGGGATCCTGTCCCTAACAAGAACCCCGCACTGAGCAGAAAATGCCTTCTTTGTCCGGATGGGTTCAATCGGTTCGCCGTCGGGCGCGATTTCTATGATCTCAAACTTTTCATCCGAGCTCAACTTTTTCTTCGGGCCTCGTCTCCTTACCGAAGTTGTGCTCGATCCGGAGGGCTAGAAATTATAAGGAAGAAAGACGACAGTAATTAATATGTGTACATATACCAAAACAATGGATGCATCAATTAACTTGTCAGCACGGGCTTAACTAATATATATATACCTGGCCGGACTCGGTTCGGTGACCGGAGCAGTCAGCACGGTCTCCTTCGTCTTGTACCTCCATTGTGTCACCGGAGCCATCATGAACATAGTCCTCCTCTTGTACCGGCATTAATGGGTCGAAGCCATCATAATCATAGCCCTCTTCTTCATCCAGCTGACCAACGGTGTCGATGAGAAATGACGCAACATCATCACTTCCATTTGCGATTATTTCCCCCAACATCGCTTCTGTTTCTTCGTCTCGGGAGTGCTCCATAGTTTCTGCAAATATTGACAACATGTCAATTATTATTCAAACATGGTACATAGTGGCAAACGTAGAACTAGCTAGCTAATCACAATAAGGAATCATGTTAGTGGCCTCGACGCTGCTTCTCTAGGGTTTGGGGTCGCCTCGACACAAAGCTTCAAGGGTTTGGGGTGGCCTCGACGATAACGCTCTTTTAACTTGATAAATTTGGGTGGCCTCGAGAGAGTTAATTTGTCGGGTAGGGGCGCGGCGGGAGGGGGTACGTAGGAGACCTGCAACATCGTTTTCTCTCTAGGGTTTGGGTGTCCTCGAGAGTTTTGGTCGAGCGAGAGGGCCGAGGGGGGTGCTGCAGTTGTATCTAGAGGGGGTTATATCGACAACGACGCGACATACATATACATGGGAAAATAATGTTATCGGGGAGGGGGTATCGGTACCACCCCCTCGTGTTGAAGTTTCTTCTTTCTCCTTTCCTTTCTTTCTTCTTCTCCTCTTCTTTTTCTTCTTCTCCCTCGAGAAAGGAAAATAATTAAGGAAAAGGAAGAAAAGAGGAAGAAGGAAGAAGGAAGAAGAAGAAGTAAAAGAAGAAAAAAAGAGGAGAAGAAGAAAGGAATAGAGGAGAAGAAGAAAAAATAGAATTTCTTCTTTCTCCTCTATTCCTTTCTTCTTCTCCTCTTCTTTTTCTTCTTTTTCCTCTTCTTATTTATTTCTCCTCTTCTTCCTCTCCTCTTTTTCTCCTTTCTTCCTCTTCTTATTTTCCTTTTTCCTCTCATTCTTTTAGTATTGCTTGTTTTAAAAAAAATGTTCAAATAGAAAATTTCGAAAAAAACAAAGGTTTTGCCTAATGCATTGTTCATATGAATATACAAACATTTGCATATTCTACAATAATTAATATCAACAAAAAAATCTATGAACAGAAAAAAAACCTAACTTTTCTAAAAATCTATCTTTTGCATATATGAAAACATTAATACACATATGAACAATAAATACATATATCAACAAAAACATAATCTGAACAATTTTTGAACATTACATACACATAGCCACATACATACACATATACATTATATATATATATGAACAAAAAAACTAAACTAATAAAAATGAAAAAAACAGAGCCGCATATATATATATATATAGCCACATACATACACATATATAGATACATTGAACAAAAAAATTAAACTAATAAAAATGAAAAAAAATAGAGCCGGTGCGGCGCGGCGGCTCACAGCGGTGGCGGCGCGCGGGGGCGGGCGACGGCGATGTGGCAGGGGCTCGGGGCGCGGGGCGCGGGGGCGGGCGACGGCGACGGGGGAGCCTGGCGGCGACGACGGCGGGCGCGGGCTCGGGGAGGACGGCGCGGGCTCGGGGAGGCCGGCGACGACGACGGGCGCGGGCGACGGCGACGGCGACGGCAGGGACGGTGGGCGGTGTCGGGGCAGGCTGGCGGCGTCGATGTGCTCGGCGTCTTCGGGGGGCAACTGGTGGCGATGAACTCTGCAAAACTGCGAAGTGCTACTTATATACAAGGAGCATTGGTCCCGGTTGGTGGCTCCAACCGGGACTAATGCCCCCTTTAGTCCCGGTTGGTTCCACCAACCTGGACCAAAGGCCTCTTTTTCGGCAGCCCAAAGGGCGGGAAGCTGCGGCCTTTAGTCCCGGTTGGTGGCACCAACCGGGACCAATGCCCCCCCCTTTAGTCCCGGTTGGTGCCACCAACCGGGACCAAAGGCCCCTGTGCTGCCCGCATCGGGGCCAAAGTTTAGTCCCACCTTGCTAGTTGAGAGGGGAGCGCAGTGGTTTATAAGCCCCACTACCGCTTCCCTCTTGAACTCCTCTCTACTGCAGGCTTATGGGCCTACTTGCTACTGCTTTGCCCGATTGGCCTTCTGGGCCTTCTGCGGGCCTGAATCCTGGCCCAAAGTAGGGATTCAGGCCGTGGGGGCCCAGTAGGGGGCACTTTTTTTGTTTTTTGTTTTCTTTAGTTATTGTTGCTATTTTTATTTTTTTCCATTTTTTTGTTTTGTTTTCTGCATTATTTATTTTCTTTTGTTTTTTGCTTTATTTTTTAATTCTTTTTGCTTTTAGTTTTAGGAAAATTATAAACTTTCTGTTAGTGCCATTACTTTTCAAATTTGAAAACACTTTTTTTTTGTTTTCTTTCTTGCTTTATTTATTTTATTTTGTTTCTACTTACAACAAAATACTTATTGTTGTTTTTTTGTTTTGTTTTCTGCATTATTTATTTTCTTTTGTTTTTTTCTTTATTTTTTAATTCTTTTTGCTTTTAGTTTTAGAAAAATTATAAATTTCCACTTTTTTTATTTTTTTGTTTTCTTTCTTACTTTATTTATTTTATTTTGTTCCTACTTACAACAAAATACTTATTGTTGCTATTTTTAATTATTACGAGGGCCGAACCATAAGACATTAAAGCATTTCAAATGAACTCTGAAAAAGTTGAAAGTTGGCATGGTATCATAAATTGACCCACACATAGCATGTGCATGTACAAAACGAATAATGGTATCATAATCGTCAGTTACAAAGTTGGCATGGTATCATCATAATAGTTGCGGGAGAAAGTCTTCACTTTTTCTTCGCTTGTGTCATTTGCTTATTGCGCCGTAACCATGGATAATCTTCATCGTTTATCAGGATGCTGGGGTCAGCCTTGACTTTAAAGGGAGGAATTTCATGAAACTTTTCATAATCTTCAGACATGTCTGTCTTGTCCTCCACTCCCACGATGTCCCTTTTTCCTGAAAGAACTATGTGGCGCTTTGGCTCATCGTATGATGTATTTGCTTCCTTATCTTTTCTCTTTCTCGGTCTGCTGGACATGTCCTTCACATAGATAACCTGTGCCACATCATTGGCTAGGACGAACGGTTCGTCAGTGTACCCAAGATTTTTCAGATCCACTGTTGTCATTCCGTACTGTGGGTCTACCTGTACCCCGCCTCCTGATAGATTGACCCATTTGCACTTAAACAAAGGGACCTTAAAATCATGTCCGTAGTCAAGTTCCCATATGTCCACTATGTAACCATAATATGTGTCCTTTCCCCTCTCGGTTGTTGCATCAAAGCGGACACCGCTGTTTTGGTTGGTGCTCTTTTGATCTTGGTCAATCGTGTAAAATGTATTCCCATTTATCTCGTATCCTTTCCAAATCAATACAGTCAAAGATGGTCCCCTGGATAACAAGTACAGCTCATCACAAACAGTGTTGTCACCTCTGATACGTGCTTCCAACCAACTGCTGAAAGTCCTGATGTGTTCACATGTAATCCAGTCGTCGCACTGCTCCGGGTGTTTGAAGCGCAGACTGTTCTTGTGTTCATCGACATACGGGGTCACCAAGGTAGAGTTCTGTAGAACTGTGTAGTGGGCTTGAGACCAAGAATATCCGTCCCTGCATATTATTGAGTCCTTTCCAAGCGTGCCTTTTCCAGTCAGTCTCCCCTCATACCGCGATTTAGGGAGACCTATCTTCTTAAGGCCAGGAATGAAGTCAACACAAAACCCGATGACATCCTCTGTTTGATGGCCCATGGAGATGCTTCCTTCTGGCCTAGCGCGGTTACGGACATATTTCTTTAGGACTCCCATGAACCTCTCAAAGGGGTACATATTGTGTAGAAATACGGGGCCCAGAATGACAATCTCGTCAACTAGATGAACTAGGACGTGTGTCATGATATTGAAGAAGGATGGTGGGAACACCAGCTCGAAACTGACAAGACATTGCACCACATCACTCCTTAGCCTTGGTATGATTTCTGGATCGATCACCTTCTGAGATATTGCATTGAGGAATGCACATAGCTTCACAATCGCTAATCGGACGTTTTCCGGTAGAAGCCCCCTCAATGCAACCGGAAGCAGTTGCGTCATAATCACGTGGCAGTCATGAGACTTTAGGTTCTGAAACTTTTTCTCTGCCATATTTATTATTCCTTTTATATTCGACGAGAAGCCAGTCGGGACCTTCATACTAAGCAGGCATTCAAAGAAGATTTCCTTCTCTTCTTTGGTAAGAGCATAGCTGGCAGGACCTTCATACTGCTTTGGAGGCATGCCGTCTTTTTCGTGCAAACGTTGCAGGTCCTCCCGTGCCTCAGCTGTATCTTTTGTCTTCCCATACACGCCCAAGAAGCCTAGCAGGTTCACGCAAAGGTTCTTCGTCACGTGCATCACGTCGATCGAAGAGCGGACCTCTAGGTCTTTCCAGTAGGGTAGGTCCCAAAATATAGATTTCTTCTTCCACATGGGTGCGTGTCCCCCAGCGTCACTCAGAACAGCTAGTCCGCCGGGACCCTTTCCAAAGATTACGTGTAAATCATTGACCATAGCAAGTACGTGATCACCGGTATGCATGGCGGGCTTCTTCCGGTGATCTGCCTCGCCTTTGAAATGCTTGCCTTTCTTTCAACATTGATGGTTGGTCGGAAGAAATCGACGATGGCCCAGGTACACATTCTTCCTGCAGCTTGCCAGGTATATACTATCGGTGTCAAGTAAACAGTGCGTGCATGCGTGGTATCCCTTGTTTGTCTGTCCTGAAAGGTTACTGAGAGCGGGCCAATCGTTGATGGTCACGAATAGCAACGCCTTTAGGTTAAATTCCTCCTGTTTGTGCTCATCCCACGTACGTACACCGTTTCCATTCCACAGCTGTAAAAGTTCTTCAACTAATGGCCTTAGGTACACATCAATGTCATTGCCGAGTTGCTTAGGGCCTTGGATGAGAACTGGCATCATAATGAACTTCCGCTTCATGCACATCCAAGGAGGAAGGTTATACATACATAGAGTCACGGGCCAGGTGCTCTGATTGCTGCTCTGCTCCCCGAAAGGATTAATGCCATCCGCGCTTAAAGCAAACCATACGTTCCTTGGCTCACTCGCAAACTCATCCCAGTACTTTCTCTCGATTTTTCTCCACTTCGACCCGTCAGCGGGTGCTCTCAACTTCCCTTCTTTCTTACGGTCCTCGATGTGCCATCGCATCAACTTGGCATGCTCTCCGTTTCTGAACAGACGTTTCAACCGTGGTATTATAGGAGCATACCACATCACCTTCGCAGGAACCCTCTTCCTGGGGGGCTCGCCGTCAACATCACCAGGGTCATCTCATCTTATCTTATACCGTAATGCACCGCATACCGGGCATGCGTTCAGATCCTTGTACGCACCGCGGTAGAGGATGCAGTCATTAGGGCATGCATGTATCTTCTGCACCTCCAATCCTAGAGGGCATACGACCTTCTTTGCTGCGTATGTACTGTCGGGCAATTCGTTATCCTTTGGAAGCTTCTTCTTCAATATTTTAAGTAGCTTCTCAAATCCTTTGTCAGGCACAGCATTCTCTGTCTTCCACTGCAGCAATTCCAGTACGGTACCGAGCTTTGTGTTGCCATCTTCGCAATTGGGGTACAACCCTTTTTTGTGGTCCTCTAGCATGCGATCGAACTTCAGCTTCTCTTTTTGACTTTCGCATTGCGTCCTTGCATCAACAATGACCCAGCAGAGATCATCATCATCGGGCACATCGTCTGGTTCCTCTTGATCTTCAGCAGCTTCGCCCGTTGCAGCATCATCGTGCAGATCGTCTGGTTCCTCTTGATCTTCTAGAGCTTCACCGTATTCAGGGGGCACATAGTTGTCATCGTACTCTTCTTCTTCGCCGTCTTCCATCATAACCCCTATTTCTCCGTGCCTTGTCCAAACATTATAGTGTGGCATGAAACCCTTGTAAAGCAGGTGGGTGTGGAGGATTTTCCGGTCAGAGTAAGACTTCGTATTCCCACATATTGGGCATGGACAACACATAAAACCATTCTGCTTGTTTGCCTCAGCCACTTCGAGAAAATTATGCACGCCCTTAATGTACTCGGAGGTGTGTCTTGAACCGTACATCCATTGCCGGTTCATCTGTGTGCATTATATATAATTAAGTGTGTCAAAAATCATTACAGAACATCATGAATAGATAATTAAGTGACCAAATTAATAGAAGTTCATCATCACATTAAAACCAAAGTACATACATAGTTCTCATCTAACAACATAAAGCTCTGCAGAGCATCTAAATTAATTAAACCATACACTGAAACTATGTAAAACATTTCAATGCGAAAACAAATGCGATCATAATCGCAACTAATGTAACAACTGATCCAACGGCATAATGATACCAAGCCTCGGTATGAATGACATATTTTCTAATCTTTCTAATCTTCAAGAGCATTGCATCCATCTTGATCTTGTGATCATCGACGACATCCGCAACATGCAACTCCAATATCATCTTCTCCTCCTCAATTTTTCTAATTTTTTCCTTTAACAAATTGTTTTCTTCTTCAACTAAATTTAACCTCTCGACAATAGGGTCGGTTGGAATTTCCGGTTCAACAACCTCCTAGATGAATAAAATCTATGTCACGTTGGTCGGCATAATTGTCATAAACAATAAATGAACCAATAGTTATGAAAAGATAATATATACCACATCCGAATCATAGACAGGACGAGGGCCAACGGGGGCGGATACCAAAACCATCGCACTATATAAGATGCAATAATAAAAGTAAGAAAATTATACAAGTATATATCTATCTAAACATACAAAATAAGAATATTTTTCCTTTCATAAAGAAGATAAGAACAAGAGGCTCACCACGGTGGTGCCGGCGATGAGATCGGTGCGGGTGATCGACGACGTTGAAGACGGGGACGGGGCGTGACGGACCGCTAAACCTAGACAAATATGGAGGAAAATGGAGCTTGGCGGTCGAGCTTGGAGAGGAGAAACTTTAAGTAGTGTGGCTCGGGCATTCCATTGAACACCTTGTGTGCATAGGAGGTGAGCTAGAGCACCACCAAGCCCTCTCCTCCTCGGCCAGAAAAAACAGAGCAGTGTGCTCTGCTCTTGCGCGAGGGGGGTATATATAGGCACCGCCATTGGTCCCGGTTAGTCGCACGAACCGGGACTAAAGGTTTGCCTTCGGTTCCGGTTCATGCCACCAACCGGGACCAATTGTGGTGGGCCAGGAGTGCGGCCCGTTGGTCCCGGTTCGTCCCACCAACCGGGACCAAAAGGTCCAGACGAACCGGGACCAATGGCCCACGTGGCTTGGCCGGCCCCCGGGGCTCACGAACCGGGTCAAATGCTCCCATTGGTCCCGGTTCTGGATTGAACCGGGACTAATGGGCTGGACCGGCCTGGACCATTGCCACTACTAGTGGGTGCTGAAATATACCCCCAATAATTTACGCACCGCAAACATGATAACTTTTCCCTCCGCCGAAGGGAGGGGTTTTGATGAAATATACTCTCGATAACTTCTGTGTAAATATGATGATAGTTTACGCATCACTGTCCTGATAACTTTTATGCAAATAACATGATAAATTATGTACCCAGTCCTGTTAACTATGTCGGTGGGGGTAGGGGTGGGGGGGTCGTTGAAACATACCACGGTAACTTCCATGCAAATAACATGATAAATCACACATCATAGACATGATAAATTATGTACCCAGTCCTGGTAACTTTGTCGGTGGGGGTAGGGGTGGGAGGAGTTGTTGAACCATACCACGACAAATCTTATGCAATTAACATGATAACTCACACATCGCAGACTTGATAACTTATGTACCCGATCCTGGTAATATGGCGACTGTGGCGAGGGGGGTGATGCCCCGCTAATTTCTGTGTAAATAACATGGTAATAGAAACATACAAAATTGATAACTCCCATACAAACGTCACTATAACTTTTGACCTGAAACTTTTTTGTTGAAAAACATACACCCGATAATTTCTGTGTAAATAACATGATGATGTATCATCGCAGACTTGATAACTAATATTTTACGTTTAAACACCATAGTGTCTTTCATCCAAGGGAAAAAAGTTTTCGAAACGTTTCACAGGTAATTTCTATGTTAAATTACCATACTTTTCCATGCTTTTAACCTTCTCGTACTGTAGTTACCAGCCTTATCATGGTATAGTTATCACGCTGGTCATTGCCATAGTTACCAAGCCGAACTTTATTTTTTCTTTTGATATGGCAGAAATAAGAAAGGTTCAAATAACATTGTCATTCTACAATAGACAACAACAAAAGGTGGCTTAGTTGGTTATTAGGCTCGATAGGTATTACATAGACCTGGGTTTGAATCCTCTTTCAAGCACTTTTATTTTCTTTTCATATTATGCAGCAAAAAACCAGAAAAAACCACTAGCAATTTACTATCAAATATTATGCAGTCGACTGGTGGTTAGCACAGTCCATTATCGAATACGGAGTCCGTATCCGTAATAAAAATGAGGATGCTTCTATATCGATCAAGCTCGTGTCATCGGACCAATCTCGAAAGAAGTCCAAATAACCCCCCAGGGCTTCACAAACCGACTAGATTACCTCCTGAGGTCTAAAACCGGGTATTTAACCCCCCTAAGTTTCCCCAAACCATGTGAATCTTCCAGTAAGCCTCATTAGAGTGGTTTTGCAGACGGTTTTGTTGATGTGGCACGGTGCACCTCGTTCTTAACCCGCACCTGGCCTCGTCCATTCTCGTCCGAGCACGAGCGAGTGTCTCACCAGTCACCACACCAGCTACCTGTCTATGCCTAACATTACCTCGCAGCTCGCCGAGTTCCATTCTTGTAACTCTGTCACCTTCTCGGTGATCAGCCTCCCGGGGTTGGTGTGTAGCCAGCACAAGGCCAGCAACGTCTCCACACCCGGACGCTAGACTCAAAGGGCATGCCTTCAGTCAGGCGGACTGCATCGTCGAACCTGCTTCTACGGCCTAGTGCACTGCATACCGCTGGAGCTGATGACCGTCTGGGCCGTCGAGCTCCTCCTCTGTGGCGACCCCTAGCCGTGCGTGACCAGTGCAGCAGTGCCTCGTACTCAATCTCTCCGAGGCAGACTGGTAGGGCGGTCGAGGCTGTCGGGGAGCAGGTCATTGGCGCCGGAAGTGGCGAGGAGCCGGAGCGTCGCTCACGAACGTCGTCATCTGTTGGAAGCCGCGCGCGGCACAGGCGCGAGCTTGGTGAGTTGTTGCCTGCGGACTACGGAGGAAAAAGCGAACGAGGCCAGTGAGAGAGCTACTGGCGCGACTAGGGCACACAAGGGACGCGATGGAAAGCCGAGATTGCATCAAGCCAAAATACAGCCGGCTGCTGGCTGTTGCTGCTTCCGATCAGTACCTCAACGCTGCATTGTTGTCAAGGGATCTGTGAGGACGTGAGCGATGAAAAAAAAATCCTATACGACCGGGTCGTACCGACCCGATCTTGAGACCCACTCCCTCGTGCGCCAGCTAGCCATCCGAATCTCAACGCATCGTTCCTCGCCCGATCTCCAGCCCACCTCGTTCTCCATGTCCCACGCCCGTCCTTTCAGCTTCTAAACTGATTCATCTTCCAAAACAGAAAACCCATCTCCATCTCTTTCATCTCGCCGGCGACGGCGTGGCAAGATGGCGCCGCCCGATGACAGCAGTGAGGCCCCGGATCGTGGAACATATACGGCAACCCCTCCATCTGAACATCCTCTGCCCACATCTCCAATCATGGTGAGTTCAGTATACTAGTGCCCTCTTCCTAGGAAATTCCTTCTTTCTGAAGATTCTTGATTGATCTCATTCTTCCATCTCGCCGGTGATGGCGCAGCCCGACGACGGCACCAAGGCACCAGATCGTGGAACATATAGAACAGCCCCTGGACCGGAACCTCCTCTGTCCACAGCTCCTCCACTGATGGTGAGTTCAGTATACTAGTGCATCCCTCTTCCTAGGAAATTCCTTCTTTCTGAACCATGTTGATTGATCTCATTACCCTTGCAGCAATCGCCAAGGAACACAATTCCGCCGAGGACGAGCAGCACACCAAGGGACAATCAGGATTTGCAAATGAAAATAATGTTCCAAGTGTTGGGATGAGCTTTCAATCTGAGGAAGAGGCATACCAGTTCCACAATTCTTATGCTAAAATAAAAGGATTTAGAGCATCTCCAACAGCCGCGCTAAAGCACAGCGTGCAAAAAACCTGTTTAGCGCGCGCGCTGTGGCTGGTTTTGCGCGCCCGCCTGCGCTGGCTCCAGCAGCCGCGCCATAATGCAGTGCGCGCGCGCCGCTCCAGCAGAGCGCAAAAATACAGCGCGCGCGACTCGCCGGGCATTTTGCATATATGGATATTTTGGACAAAAATGAACATGTAAAATTTGACACAAACAAGTTGATGAATAAAAGTTCATGCCCACAAGTTCAAAATCATGCCCACAAGTTCATCCAACCAAGTTCAAATGCAAACTAAAAGTTCAAGACATGAAAGACACATCAATCTTCATCTTCCTCTTCTTCGTCTTCGTCCTCATCTTCCGAAGACGACTCTTCCGCCTTCGAAGATGAATCTTCCTCCCTCTCCTCATCACGCACCGCATCATGTGAAGCTCCGACGGTGTTGGCATGATCTTCAACGACATCTTCATGGGAATGTGTGTGAGAAGCCATGACGGCCGGAGGTGCACCCATGGCGGCCGGAGGTGCACCCATGCCTCCCATGAGAGAAGCAAAACTCATGCCTCCCATGGCGGCCATAGCGTCGGAGGGTGCTCCAAAGCCACCCATGCCTTCCATGGCGGCCGGAGGTGCACCCATGCCTCCCATGACTCCAAAGCCACCAATGCCTCCCATGGCGCTGAGGCCACCGCCTCCCATGGCGCCGAGGCCACCGCCTCCCATGGCGCCGAGGCCACCGCCTCCCATGGCGCCGAAGCCACCCATGCCTCCCATGGCGCCGAGGCCATCGCCACCCATTGCACGAACCAAGGCTCTTTTTCGGATCAAGACTTCTTGTTGGGCAAGATTGACATACTCTTTTTGCGCCGTATTGAGGTTAGATGTGTCCATGAAGAACAAGTGCTTCTCCCATTCCAACAACTTAGCTCGCTCCTCGTTGCTCACTTTCCTCTCCTCCAAAGTCACCTTTCTCTCCTCGGCCGCCATCCTTCTCTCCTCGGCCGCCAACCTCCTCTCCTCGGCCACGGCATCTTGGTTCCTTGCCATTTTCCTCACCTCATTGGCTTCGACCCTTGCCTTCACAATAGCTTCCATAGCATTTTTGAGCTCATCATCTCCTTTCCTCTTCTTCTTTTCGGTTTTGTCTTTCTTGCACCCATCCGGTCGTTTTGGCTTCGAGTATGAAACCGAGTTGGGTGTGGGGCTTCTCTTGCCGTCATCACTTGATGCATCATCCTCCTCCTCATCATCATTCATCTCAATTGCTCGCTTCCGTTTGTTGCTCAAATGCAAATCCTCCAAACCATCATGCTTCTTCCATTTCTCATCATCCTTTAACACTTCATAGCAATGAGGCAAGGTAAAGATCCTGCCTTTCTTGATCTTCCCCTTCTTGGTTGTCCTTGTCTCTTCTTTGAACAAGTTTTGTGCAATGTTGTACTACAAGAAAAACAAAACAAGTTAGCACTTCGGTCACCAAAAACAAGTATGATGAACATATATGAGATGCCACTTACTCGATCATCCTCATTTGTGCCACTTGGGTTAATCTTGTCCACTGACTTTTGCGCGGCCGCCCACTTTTGACAATCCGAGTTGATTGTCGACCATCGGGACCGAAGTGATCTCTCGGAGCGGTCAATTCCACTCTTGTTGTGAGCATCAAAGTGTTCTTTCATTCGCCACCAATACGCGTCTCTACTTTGATCACCTCCAATGGATGGATCCCTCGACACATGCAAACAAGTGTAGCATAGTAACTTGTTATCGGTGGTGGAGTAATTGCCCGCTCTTCCTTTCGGCGCCTCGACAATTCCCTCACCCTCCTCGTCCACCTCAAACTCATGGTCTTCGAAATGGATGTCATTGGTTTGAGACCAATGCGAATTGTTGGACCCAACACCCATAGTGGACATGTATGCATCATCGTTGAGACTACAAAGTTTTTTGAACAATGCAAATAAGCTATCTATATGTGATGATCATGCATTGAAAAAATAAGAAGAAAAAATACTTGGAAATTTTTTCACCTTGGGGGCATTTCGTCGAACACGTGGTGCGCGTCGGCGGCCGGCTCAACGAGTGAGCTCGCCGGCGCTTCGGTAGCCGCCGCGGCCGTCGAACGCCCTGCAAGCTTTTTTCCCCTCGCCTTTGTGATGCCGGAGCCGTCCGCCGTCTTGTTCTTCTTCGCGGATGTTTTGCCCTTCTTCGTCCGCGCCGCATTGGGTACCTTCTTCGACGGTGCGGCGGCGGCACGGGATGGCGCCGGCGCGACGCCACCCGGCGCCGTAGTCATCCACGGCGGCAAGAAGAGGCTGCGCGTGAGGCCGACGCTCGGCGGAGCTCCGGCGGTGGCGACGCCAGCGCTCGCCGCGCTAGGGTTTCTGGCGGCGGCGGCTGTGGCGGCGGCGGCTGTGGCGGCGGCGGCGGGGGGGTCGCGGCTGTACAGCGGGGTGAGCGGGGCGCCGGTGTGCGTGTCCATAGTGGGTGGCAGGGCGCCGGCGCCGGCGTGCGCGGGGCGTAGGACGAGGAGAGGAGAGAGTGCGGCGCGAGCGCTCGAGTGTGCCGCGCGCTGTAGCTGGAGCCCCAAATACACCGCGCGGATAAGTGTTTTTGACCGCGCGCCCAATCCGTTAGTGCCAGATATTTAGTTTGTAGCAAGGCAGGTGTGAAGGCCACTCATCCAACACATGTACCCAAGAAAGAACAAGCTATTTCGAGGACTGATTGCATGGCACGTGTTCAATTCAGCATCAATCGGGAGGGTATTTGGAGTGTTCAAAAACTCATGCTCGAGCACAATCATCAGCTTGTAAGTCCAGACAAGAGGCACATGCTTAGATCGCAGCGTCAACTCTTAGATGTTGACCGCCACATGATTAAGCAAATGAGGACATCCGGAATTAAACAAGCTGAAATATATGATTTCTGTGAGGTTTGGTATGGTAAAGATGCTATGCCATTCTTGCAAATGGATTGCAACAATTACTTACGAAGTGAGCGCTCGAAGTATTTGGAGACCAAAGATGCACAAACATTAACAGAGTATCTAATGAATAAGCAAGCTGAGGATCCTTCATTTTTCTATGCCATGCAATTAAATGATAATGATGTTACAATAATGAATATCTTTTGGACTGATGGACAAGCTATCATGGATTATTATGTCTTTGGAGATGCTGTTTCCTTTGACACCACATTTTCAACAAATAAATTTCAAATGCCATTCGCTCCATTTATTGGTGTTAATCATCACAAACAGACAGTTCTTTTTGGTGCAGCGCTGCTATATAATGAAACTGCAGATACATTTGAGAGGAATTCAAGAAGCAATTCAGTTTGTCGTGTGTGTTGCTAGGCACTGATGGCACAATTAGCAATTACAAGTTGATATCTTTCAAGTACAAAAATGATGAAGCCGTAGTGTGTTTGAACCCAACTACTTTGGAGATAACTTGTTCATGCAAGTTGTATGGCTGCGTAGGTATGTAATGCATGCTCCCTCATTTCCTTGAAATGCATAGCCTTTGAAATTACTTTCTGAAATTGTGTTAAACATTGTAGGTATATTATGCAAGCACATCCATAAGGTTTTCACCTACTGCAATATCATCACCCTGCCAAGTCAGTACATAATGAACAGATGGACAAAGCATGCAAAGCAAGAAATTTTCACATCCAAACTTGATACCAATGATAGCCTGGATTCCATGTTTGCACATACTTCTAGAAAAATGATGTCACTTGCATTGAAGTGTAAAGCTTCAAAGGAGGTCCTTACATATCTCAATACTGGTATTGATAAGTTGGCATTGGAAGCACATGAATTACTTAGCAATTTAAATTTGGATGAAGATGAGGACTCTGAAAGTTCATCCGAAATGACCGAATCTGTTGCCAAGACAACGGTGTCATTTAGAGCTCCTGAACGAATAAAAGGTCCAATGAAAAAAAGATCAAAAGATGTGCTAGAGGGAGCAAAGAAAGGGAAAAAAGGTACATTTAATTCTTATGTGTGAATAAGTAGCAAGGTATCCCTTCTATCTCTTATATGTACACACAATGTGCAGGAAAAGGTACAAATCATCCAACAAAGGAATCGGTGTTTGTTCCATCTACAGTTGGCCCTTCAGAATTTGCTTGCGCCGGTACTACACATCCACCTATGACCATGGCATTTGGAGAGTATCCATCAGCTTTTGTTCCACCTATTCCAGGAGAATTTACAAGATTATTGCTTCAAGCTCATGGAGATGGCACAACACCGCCGACTGCTCGTCAATTAGATTTCAGCGAGGGTGCTAGTACATCAAGGTTTCAGCAGACGTCTCGGTCGTGCCCTGCTTGTTTCTAATGCTAGTTAGCTGGGCATGTCAGCTAAAGGGTGTTATTTACTTGAAGTTGTCGTTTTATTTTATAAATGTGTGCTAGTGTTGGTACCTGAATTGGTGAACATATAGTCCCTTGGCAAACCTGGAATGTTTTGCTCATGCCAAATGATGGTACTTGTTGCAATATTAATCTGAAGTTATCCTTTTATTCTGTAGCAATCTAATTTGTGGCGTTTATTTTTCTGAAAGTATTGACCAGATACAATCTAATTTGTAGCACCGAAGAAGTACAAATGTTTTTCTCAATATACTGGAAAGCAACAACACACAAGTTCTCTGTTTCAGGATAGGCACACTATTTTCATAAATGAATGTGCTTATATGCATGTCAGCTTGTTAAATCAGCATATAGGCATGCATGTTAGCAGTTTGTATTCTTGGCTGATATAGAATCTGCACACTGCACATCATTGATATCACAAGAGCTTCAAATACCAAGAGCTTTTATTCAGTGTACATCAGATTCATTTATACAACCAAAAAGCTCCACAATCTGCATCGACTAAAAAGTTCTTCTTCCTTTTGTCAGAACAATATGCTTTGTGCAGTTTCTTTTTGCTCCAATTGTCAATGAATAAGAGAATAACTTCCACACAAGCATATCTAGCAGAATAAGCAGATGCAAATGAACAGAGCATATAGCTACGTGCTTGTGTTGCAACCAGCAGATGAGCCGTTGATATGACAATTGGAGGCATCAGGTCATAGCTCCTCTCCTCGCTTCACATCTGCCCAGTGCTCTCAGCGCGCTCTATACTTGAAGTGCAGCCAGCGGGTACATGTCCAGTAGCTACGCCGCCACATCCGGCAGGGAGAAGTAGCTGGCGTGGTGCCGCGAGCTGAGCCGGCTACGACCGTGGCGGTTTCCTGCGGGGATGGAGCATCGGAGTAAGGGACTTGCGCTCAATGAGCATGCCATGGCTAGATGTGGCGAGCGGCAATGGCGGGGCCGCCGACGGGCCGTTGCTGGCGGGGGTAGAGTGGGCCGAGCTTGGGTGGTATGGCGTCGACGAGCAGAACAGCGGCGATGCGGCACCGGCAACTGGATTTGGGGTGGAGTAGAATCGTGATTTGGAAACAGGAAAGTGGGGAACGAGACGACGGGGGGCTGGAGGTCGGGCGAGGAACGATGCGTTGAGATTCGGATGGCCAGCTGGCGCACGAGGGAGTGGGTCTCACGATCGGGTCGGTACGACCCGGTCGTATAGGATGGCATGACGATGGGAGGGGAAGAGAGGAACTGTGCCGAGTTGCCAAGGTCGTATCCGCAACCTTGCCACGTCAGCAGAACCGCCTGCAAAACCACTCTAAGGCTTTGTTCGGTTCTAGTGGTTTTGAACCTCTGGGGGGTCCAATCCCTGCAAGGATTGGGTGAACCCCCTCCCGTCACCAAATCCACACTAATCCCTGCTACCTTTCTCGAGAAATCCCTTCTGACCACATATCCATTCGGTAAATCCCCGCAACCCAGCAGTAGGTCAACAACACAGAAGAGGCATGAATCACAAGTGGAGCAACGAGACAGTAGGCTGCTTTGGCCGTCGAGCACGCGCCGGGATGGAGGAAGAGGGTCGCGCCGGTATGGAGGAAGAGGGTCGCGCCGGAGATCTGCTGCAGGGAGAAGGAGGAGGAGGAGGGGGGCGGGGAGGGGGGGGGGGGAGGGGCGAGGTAGGAAGCAGAGGGAGTTTGTTTGCTCCGGCCCCTAGCCGTCGTCCAGTCCTTCCTCGCCGCCGCCGCCGCCGCCCTCCCCCGTCGCTCTCGCCCTCTTCTCCTTTTTCTTTTGAGACGACGAGCCGAGACAAGATGTGGTTTACTTCCATGTGGGGGGAGACATGGCTCAAAACCCGGTCGAATCCCTGCGGTTTCGGAGGGGTTTGGGTGGGAAATAAACCCGGCCGGGTTTAACCGAATATGTATATAAGCTAAGCGGGGATCCAACCCCTGCGAGGGTAAAACCCACGGGGTTCCGGCCAAAACCCCTCCGATCCCGGCGGGGGTGGGATTAAACGAACGAAGCCTAATCGGGATTGGTTTAGGAAAGCCCAGGGGGGTACATACCCGGTTTTAGATCTCGGGGGGTAAATTGGCCCGTTTGTGAAACACCGGGTGGTTATGTACGTGGACTTCTTTCACCAATCTCTCTTTTCTCTCCAGCGATCCGGCTCTCCAGCGAGGCTATGGCGCTTGTGCCCAACCCCGGCGATCCGGCTCTCCGCATCTACGGGCCGAAAATCTATTCTGGGTACCCCTCGCCCGAGGAAGAGTCCGAGTCCAGGTCTTACCTGCTGCACAAGATCGGCTCCTTCTACCGCAAGGCGCGGAGGCGGCTCGCCTGCCGCCGCCGCGTGCAGCCGCACGACCTCTGCGTCGGCCTCCTCGACCCGGTCGCCAACATCGTCATCAACAGTACCATCGCCCACCACTCCCGCAAGCGCGACCGCGAGGTCGCTGTGCCGCAGGAGGACCTGGAGCGCCGGTCGCTAGACGGCCTGGTGGTCTTGAGTGAAGTGCACTGTAGGTCCTTAAACTATTTCAGGGGTGTCACATAGGACCTCGAACTATGAAAATCATCATTTAGGTCCTCGAAGTACAGTAAGTGTGTCATCCAGGTCCAAAATCTCATTAACCCCCTCTAAATGGCCAGCTGGCATGGTGAACAGTGCGAAAAATAAAAAATATGAATAAAAAAATCTGAAAATCTTTGGCATCAAAGATACCCCTGGTGCGTGAATAGTAAAAATGTTCATTAATTCAAAAAAATGTTCGCGAATATGGGAAAAATATTCACGACTTTAAAAAAGTTCACAAACAATAAATTTGAAAATATGTTCGCGAACCACAAATATTGTTCGTGGGTATGGAAAAAAATGTTCGCGAACCACAAAAATTCCTGACTTTAAAAAATGTTAGTGAACTTTTTATTAAAGTCGCAAATATTTTTTCCGAATTCATCGTTCGCGAACATTTTATTAAAGTCACGAATATTTTTTCCAAATTCATCGTTCGTGAACATTTTTTTAAAGTCATGAATATTTTTTCCAAATTCATCGTTCGCAAACTTTTTTTAAACTCGCGAATATTTTTCCCAAATTCATCGTTCGCGAACATTTTTTTAAAGTCGTGAATATTTTTTCCAAATTCATCGTTCGCGAACTTTTTTTAAATTCACGAATATTTTTTTGAAGTCGCAAATATTTTTTTCCAAATTCATCGTTTGCGAACATTTTATTAAAGTCACAAATATTTTTCCAAATTCATCGTTCGCGAACTTTTTTTGAATTAATGACATTTTTACTGTTCACGCGCCAGGGTCTCTTCGATGACAGAGGATCTCAGTTTTTTGATATTTTTTATATTTATTCTTTGTCGTGTACTGTTCATCACGCATAGGAATTCAGGACGGTTTGCCGCGTACTGTTACGGTTACTGTTTATGTGCCAGCTGGCCAGTTAGAGCCTGTCAGGAAGATTTTGGACCTAAATGACACACTTACTGCACTTTGAGGACCTAGATGACGATTTTCATAGTTCGAGGACCTACGTGACATCCCTGGAATATTTCAAGGACCTACAGTGCACTTCACTCGGTGGTTTTCCTCACCCGCATGTTCCCCAACCTCGCGGAGGGCCTGGCTGTGCGCTACCTGCGCCTCGCCAAGGCCGACGCCCTCATCGCCGCCTGCGCCGTCGCGTCGGACCACGGCATCAAGTGGTTCCACGACTTCGAGGCCGCGCCTGCGCTCATCATCACGGCCCTCAAGTGCGCCGGGCTGGCCGCCGGGCACCCCGACGCCGCCCGCCTCGTCTGCGCCTGGCGCAACGTCTCCAGCCGCGTAGACGACGCGCTCAGCCTGCTCGACTTGCTCCGCGAATCACAATCATCGCCACACCACTGCTCGCACGTCGTCAGGGAGCTCGTCTCCATTGTCAACGAGGGACCGCAGGCCTGTGAAGTAGCCGTGCGGTGCGCGTGGCAGCTCGCGGAAGCTTCCCTTCGCCGTCATCCCCGGAGCATGCCGCAGCCGGACAATGACCTGCCCAACCGGACGCTCCAGGACACGATCCACGGGTACTACCTCGAGGCCCTCGCTCGGCTGCCGGCGGGCCCTGGCTTCCACCGCAGCCTGATCAAGGCCGGCCACTGCTAGGGCCCCCTCGACCCCGTCTCCAACATCATCGTCAACACCGTCTGGCACCACGCCACGTTCCCGCCTTCCATGAAGCTCGAGCAGAACGTGATCGGCACGCGGAGCCTCCACCGGATGGAGAACCGCTCCCTGTACGGCCTGGTCTCCTTCCTCTGCACTCGCTACCATGGCTTTGGTTTCCAGCGATCCGTGCGCTGCCTGCTTGAGGCAGACGCCAGCCTTGCGCTCGCTGATCCCGACCTTGATCCTGCCGCTGCTGCAATTCGCCATGTTCAGGAGGCTCAGAACTCCCCGGACACCGGTCTCAGGGAAGCCTTCTTGGCAGCCGCCACCGCGGCCTGCCACCCCAACCCGGACGCTCAAGCAAAGCTTCTCACTTCGTGTAAGGCGATGCTGGGGCCTGCCATGTCTCTGCTGCGTCCGGGCCGTGGCAAGCTCTCCTCTCAGGATGTTCAGCGGCTTGCCAGGTTGCTATCTCCGGAATCCACATGATCATGACTCCGAGATGGCACTTCCCCCGGTCTCCCTCAAATCCTACCCCCTTGTGGACCTAGCAGACCTCTATTCAGTGGTCTCCAAGGGGGTCAACGTTCTGTTGAACAAATATCGACAGATGCCAAATGGGGATACCAGCTACGAGCTTCATACGATTTGTGGTGTGAATGACCGGGTCGGCGGTCCTGCTCAATGGCCTCCTCATGAGTGTAGCCGCTGTCACGTCAACTTCCTGGCTACTCCCAAAAGCCCCTGTGGTGGAAAACCGACTTTGTTTTTTACTGAAATTCAAAGCGATGGCACATACGATTCCTTCTGTTGCCCTGTTGCTCTGCCTCCGCCATGTGCTGGTAAGCTGTATATAACCAACCCTATGCAAATATTTTTCAAGTATCTTATCTAGTCAGTATATTTTGTTGTATATGCCAACGGTTTTTCACATGTCTTATCTAGTCAGTATATCTTGCTGTATATGCTATATATATATATATATATATATATATATATATATATATATATATATATATATATATATATATATATATATATATATATATACAGAGTCTGAACCACCATGGTGCATCTTTACCACAACAGACCACTAGATTGTGTTTTGTTACTCCGCCAGCCTGAACTCTCGTATCTGGAGTGAAAAATAAAATTGTTGAAGAAAAGGAAGTGCCAAAGATGAAAAAGGAAACAAAAGTCGAATGCCTATACTTGAATATCTCCATGTTGATATGTTAATGAAGTCGAACATTTCGATCAAGCAGCCTGCTATAGTGATCAGCATGTAGCTTGATGATCCCTTCACCATCGTGCTCATTTCCCAGTCAACAAACTGATAATGTTTACAATCAACTAGGACACGGTCATCCAATCACCCTTTATTTACACATTACACATGGTTTATGTCAGCATTCTATGGCTCCATGCATTATGGAACTTGTAAGCCGCAGGACATTTCATTTTTGATGTGTTTTTACGTGCACACAGTTTTATGCATTAACATTTAATACATATTAATTACCTCATGTGTTGGCAGCACAAATTCGGTGTGTTTACTGCGAAGCCATGGGGACTAGAATTGTGCATCCAGTCGCGATAGACTTCCGCGGCCGTGATTCGGAGTTTGAGATGCTGGCCCGCGAAAAAGACCCCTGTCAGCGCGAGGAAGCAACCTTGAGAATCATCAACCATAGACGTCTCATGGCGGAGAATGTTCATTGCAAGGAGAAAGAAGATATCCTCTATGATGGGGTGGATGGGCACAAGAATAAGTTTGATAATGTGAGTTCCCTGAGTGTGGAAGAAGCTATGTTACTGGCACCACTTTGTCGCTATCTGTAAGGTGTTGTGGCATTGGAAAATACTGTGCCAATGCAAGACAAGTTAAAGTTTATGTTATCCTAGGAGTTGGGATGGTGCCCATGAAATTTAACAAGTGGTTAACTCGTACTGTTTAGAATATATCCAATGATGTGTGTTAGTAACGGCATTTGAATGTGCCAGCTGATTGTGTAATTGCAGTTTACACTCTAAACTAATTTGGAACTGCTTTGGTTAGCAATCACGCATCTTTGTTGTCAAATTTGGTTGTGCTGCTTTGAGATGTACTTAAGCCTGAGGAAAATTGGTTTGCGGCCGAATCTAGCTGGGTAAGAAAAATCTTTTCATGGGCTGGGCTGTATATTGAAGGCAAGCTGTAAATAGGGTCTTTTATTCTCCTCCTAGGTAGACTCGAGTGCCTGCCAAAATCCGCATGTTCCTATGGAGATTATCTAAACAATCTTTGCCGACAGAAGATGTCCGAGCACATAGACATATGTCGGATACAAGCTCATGTGGGCTGTGTGGGGCGCCGGATTCATGGAAACACTCGCTTTTAGAGTGCACAGTGGCCCGATGCACTTGGGCACTTATGGAGGAAGAACTGGGCTTCGAGGTGGCTACCGCGTCTGAACCGGTGGCAAAGAACTGGCTGTTTGCACTAATGGAGAAGATACCGCATGACAAGTTCGTGTTGATGGCGGTGACGCTCTGGGCCATATGGACTGCTAGGCGGAAAGCTATTCATGAAGTGATCTTTCAAACCCCACATGCAATAAAGGTAATCATCACTCGCTTCATCAGGGACTTGGAATTGGTAAGTGACAAAGGAGCCACGAACCGGATTCAGACGGCACCAAGGGGGGCTACTCCTGCTAGAAGGCCGGCTGCACCACCGGCGGGTTTTATGACGATACACGTAGATGCAGGGATCAGGGCGCAGAGAAAGGGATCTGCGGCCGCGGTCTGCCGGGACAGTTCTGGTACATATCTTGGAAGTGCGGCTTTGGTAATAGACGGGATGTATGATCCCGCAACTATGGAGGCTATAGCATGTCGGGAAGCTATCTCATTGGCACAAGATCTCCAAGTTCATAATCTAGTAATATCTTCAGATTCAAAACAGGTGGTCAATGACATATTGAAGGGCAGTCAGGGTGCATATGGAGCCGTCATCAGTGAGATTCAGGCCAGATCGGCTGCTTTTAATTGTAGCTTTATTTTCGAAAGTAGAGTAGTTAATTTTGAAGCACATAAACTAGCTAAGTTTGCTCTTACCTTAGCTCAGGGGCGTCATGTGTGGCTTGGCCAGCCACATGACCCAGTTTGCATCCCACACTCTGTGGAATTTAATCAATAAAAGGCTATTACCCCTCAAAAAATGTGAAAGGATTTTTATTCTTTGCCCTAGATCCCTCCAGCCGATGCGCTACACACAAACTTACAACCAGCGAAGTCTACCATTAAGGCCTTGGGATCCCTGCCTATTCCCCGGGCGGAGAAACCACGGGCCACGAGTCGTCATCCTCCTCCTCCCCGAATCTCGCCTCCGCCTCCAAGATTCTCATACCTTCCGATGACGACGACCAGGAGATCATCCTCCTCTTCCACCCACCATTTTTGCTTCTCGATGATGATGCCTAGCTTCCATGCTACACGCACTGACGAACGTTAAATAAAATAGGCATAGCAGGGATTCGATCCTAGGATCGACTAGTTACTTCCCAACGCTGCTAGAATATGGAGAGCGCGGCCTACTAGAAGCAAAATTAGCCGGGTTTTACAATGTTTACTTTCTTTTCCTGTTTTTGTTTTATTTTTCTTTTCTTTATTTTTCTTCATTTTTACTCGCCTAATTCAATATGCTTTTTCTGTGTTTTTTATTTTTACTCGGTTTTTTCATGCTTTTTTCAAAATAATAACGGTTAATAAACAAATAAAATGTTGAAATAAGTATAAAAAATTGTTTAACGAGTATTGAAAGAATATTGAATAAGTATTCAAAAATGATGAACAAGTATTTTGAAAATGTTGAACAAGTACTTGAACATGTTGAATAAGTATTAAAAATGTTGAACAAGTATATGGCAAAGGTTGAAGAAGTATTAAAAATTGTTGAACTAGTATTTAAAAAATGTTGAACAAGTATGAAAGAGTATTAGAAACGTTGAACAAGTATTTGACAAATGTTGAATAAGTATTAAAAATAGTTGAACGAGTATTTGAAAATGTTGAGCAGGTATTTCAAAATGTTGAATAAGTATTAAAAATGTTGAACAAACACTTGAAAATGTTGAATAACAATGAAAAAAATGTTGAACGAGTATTTGGAAAATGTAAAACATGTATTTGAAAAATGTTGAAAAATGCTGCCACCCCAACCCGGACGCTCAAGCAAAGCTTCTGGCGTCGTGTAAGGAAATGTTGGGGCCTGCCTTGTCTTTGCTGCGTCTGGGCTCCGGCAAGCTCTCCTCTCACGATGTCCAACGGCTTGCCAGGTTGCTATCTCCGGAATCCACACATGATCATGACTCCGAGACGGCACTCCCGCCGGTTTCCCTCAAATCCTACCCCCTTGCAGACCTAGCTGACCTCTATACGGTGGTCTTCAAGGGGGTCAATACCCTGTTGAATAGATACAAGCAGATGCCAAATGGGGATCCCAACTACGAGCTTTTCATACGATTGGTGGTGTGAATGACCGGGTCGGCGGTCCTGCTCAATGGCCTCCTCATGAGTGTGGCCGTTGTCACGTCAACTTCCTGGCTACCCCCAAAGCCCATGTGGTGGAGATGGGGATCTGATTTTATTTTTTGCTGAAATTCACAGCGATGGCACACACGACACCTTCTGTTGCCCTGTGGCTCCGCCTCCGCCATGTGCTGGTATGCTACAACCAACCCTATGCATGCCAATTTTTTTCATGTGTCAACACTTTATGGCTCCTTGCATTGTGAAACTTATAAGCCGCGGAACATTTCATTTTTTATGTTGTTTTTATGCGCACACAGTTTATGCATTAACCTCGTGTGTTGACAACACAAATTCGGTGTGTTTACTGCGAAGCCATGGGGACAAGAATTGTGCATCCAGTCGGGATGGACTTTCGAGGGCGTGATTCGGAGTTTGAGCTGATGCCCTGCTGAAAAGATCCCTGTAGGCGTGAGGACGCAAGCTTGAGAATCATCAGCCATAGGCGTCTCATGGCGGAGAACGTTTATTGCAAGGAGAAAGAAGATATCCTCTATGATGGCGTGGATGGGCACAATAATAAGTATGATAATATGAGTTCCTTGAGTATGGAAGAAGCTATCTTATTGATGGGTAAAGTTCCTTTGTAGCTCGAGCTCCACGGCACCTGTTATCCTCTCCGTCTGTTTCACATTGAGATATGTGCGTCTGAAGCATCATTAGCACTGTGACCTTTGCATGCAACGATCAGGAGACAGGAGCTTGGATGGACCTGCGGTGCAGCGCACTGTACATGCATGTGACGAAGGTGACTACTGGCACAAGGAAAGATAGAAAAGTCAAAAAGGGATTGAAGTGGGATCTTCTGCGAGCCATATGCAGTTTTAGTAGACTAAATTACGTGAGTCCACATAGCTTTGTGTACAAATAATCTGAAATTATACTGTTTGAGGGAGAGCATGCCTCTGGAGGTCCTCATGTCCTGCCTCCTCTACTGTTTGAGAGAGTGCGATGAGACAGTACGAGAGAGAGAGCGATGAGAACAACTATTTTCTGTCACTTCTCTCTCTTGCCATTCCTCCTTTCTCGCCACTAAAAAAATAGGAAACGAGATAGATAACAACAGTATAGAAAGAATATGACAAGCTCACAAGAACCTCGCTTTTGTCATCTCACATGCATCGCTGCCTCTGGTGTGTCCTGTATGGATGCAGATTCCAATTCATGTTATAATATTATGTATGAGAGAGAGGTCCTGTCAGAATTTCACATCGGTGTAGGAGAGAGAGAGGCAGTGGTGTTCACGTGCATGAGAATTAAGCGCTAATTGCCCTGACGCATCTGTAGCTTTTCAACACTATGCACATATCCCTATGCACCGGATGCCATATTGAACGACCACGATAGAGGGTACCCTGAAGCTCAAGCTATAAAAAACTGCACTCTGATGGGTGCCAATATGTCGCTATCTATAAGGTGTTGTGGCATTGTGGAAAATAATGTTACAATGCAAGACAAGTTAAGTATATGTTGTCCAAAGAGTTAGGATGGTTCTCATGAAATTTAATAAGTGGTTTTTTTGCGGGAAAAATTTTAACAAGTGGTTAACTCGTACTATTAGAATATCCTATGATGGGAGCTGATTTTGTAATTGCAGTTTATACTAAATTAATTTGGAACTGCTTTGGTTAGCAATCATGCATCTTTGTTGTCAAATTCAGTCGTGCTACTTGAGATATACTTGTACTGGCCGTTGGTAAGAGTCATCAGAGAAGCCTCGTCTATATGACGCAGGCGGGCCTGATATGGGGTTGGCTCATTTTGTCGCACTCAAAAATAAAAAATAAAATCTGACAAAGCCCAAGAGAGCCCAGCTAGCCCATGCAGATGTGCTTGGAGACGTAAAATGGACCCAAACCAGGGCATTTCCTATTTAGCACTATAGGCGCCCGTTTGTTGAAATCACTAGTTAAGGAGTACTCCTTGCGGAGATCACTGCAACTTTCCTAGGTTGCGACAAGTGACGCGCTGCATGTGCGCCACTTGTCGCAATCTGGGAGTTTTCCCTTTTTCGTAGATCCGTTTATTCAAAACGTTTTATCTCTTAAACCGTGCGTCCAAATCTCGAACCGCTTTCGTCGTTGGATTCCTCGCATTGAGATCTTCAAAACTAGATCCCATGTTGATAGGTTTTGATGAACTTTTTTCACGAAAAAACCCGGACGAAAAAACCGTCTAGAGCGCGACACGTTGCGAATGGCTGAGAGCGCGCCAAGTGGCGCTCATCGTTGCGAGGCTCCCGAAGAAGCGCTCGTAAATTAGTTTTTTAGGGGGAAACCAAGTTTTTATTCAGCAAAAACCACAGAGTGTGGGATACATCTCTGGTCGTGGGATTGGCCCAACCAAATGTGCCGACCAGGACCTAAAGAGAGAGAAAACTTGGCTAATCTATGTGCATCGACATTGAATGCACGACGTTCAAAAGTAAATTTACAGTTTAGGGGACTAGCTAAACTATTAATCTCCATGATGATGGCTCCATTGGCTCCTTTGTTGCTGTTGTTGATAGCCCCAACTGCGCCCTTCGAGTCGGAAGCCACAACAATGTTGAGAAGGTGTTGAGGTCTTGCGCCAAAGCGAGCGCCTCCCTGCATGCTATCGTTTCAAGGATTTCAGGATCATCCACTCCTTGGATTACAAGGGCTGAGCTACCCAGGAAATTACCATTAGCATCTCGACACACAGTAGCCGAAGAACCCCCTAGTCCCCTGCGACATGCTGCATCGACGTGGATTTTTGCAAACCCGAGGGGGGGCGCTTTTGGGCGTGTGGCGTTCATATTTGCTGTAGGTATTCACTGCTCGTTCTGTGGCCGGGCAGGCTCAGCTATCATCTTCAGTTCCTGCAGGTATCTATTGTTGAAACCGTTGATGGTTTGGGGGCTCTGAAATAATCCTTCGTGAATAGCTTTCCTTCTCGCTGCCCAGATGGCCCATAATGAAACCGAGAGCTTCACAAATTGATCATGCGATAACGTACTCATGAGGGTGAATAGCCACTTTTTAGCTTTAGGTTCAGTGATGGTGTGATGCCCCCGATTCAATCGTACACTAATCATGCACGCAAACGTGTACGATCAAGATCAGGGACTCACGGGAAGATATCACAACACAACTCTGAAAACATAAATAAGTCATACAAGCATCATAATACAAGCCAGGGGCCTCGAGGGCTCGAATACAAGTGCTCGATCATAGACGAGTCAGCGGAAGCAACAATATCTGGGTACAGACATAAGTTAAACAAGTTTGTCTTAAGAAGGCTAGCACAAACTGGGATACAGATCGAAAGAGGCGCAGGCCTCCTGCCTGGGATCCTTCTAACTACTCCTGGTCGTCGTCAGCCGGCCTGCACGTAGTAGTAGGCACCTCCAGTGTAGTAGGGATCATCGTCGACGGTGGCGTCTGGCTCCAGGGCTCCAACATCTGGTTGCAACAACCAGGTAGAAGGGAGAGGGGAAAAGAGGGAGAAAAGCAACCGTGAGTACTCATCCAAAGTACTCGCAAGCAAGGAGCTACACTACATATGCATGGGTATATGTGTAAAGGGCCATATCGGTGGACTGAACTGCAGAATGCCAGAATAAGAGGGGGATAGCTAATCCTGTCGAAGACTACGCTTCTGGCAGCCTCCGTCTTGCAGCATGTAGAAGAGGGTAGATTGAAGTCCTCCAAGTAGCATCTTCAAGTAGCATCTCCAAGTAGCATCTCCAAGTATCATCTCCAAGTAGCATCTCCAAGTATCATCTCCAAGTAGCATCGCATAGCATAATCCTACCGGGCAATCCTCTCCTCGGCGCCCTGTTAGAGAGCGATCACCGGGTTGTATCTGGCACTTGGAAGGGTGTGTTTTATTAAGTATCCGGTTCTAGTTGTCATAAGGTCAAGGTACAACTCCAAGTCGTCCTGTTACCGAAGATCACGGCTATTCGAATAGATTAACTTCCCTGCAGGGGTGCACCAACTTACCCAGCACGCTTGATCCCATTTGGCCGGACACACTTTCCTGGGTCATGCCCGGCCGCGGAAGATCAACACGTCGCAGCCCCACCTAGGCTCAACGAAGAGGCCAGCACGCCGGTCTAAACCTAAGCGCGCAGGGGTCTGGGCCCATCGCCTTGAGCACACCTGCACGTTGCGTACGCGGCCGGTGAGCAGACCTAGCAACCTCCATTACAAAGGAAGTTGCGTTAACGCAGTCCAACCCGGCGCGCGCCGCTCAGTCGCTGGCGTCACGAAGTGCTTCGGCTGATACCACGACGTCGGGATACCCATAACTACTCCCGCGTAGATGGTTAGTGCGTATAGGCTCGTAGCCAACTCAGATCAAATACCAAGATCTCGTTAAGCGTGTTAAATATTTGCGGACGCCGAACAGGGCCAGGCCCACCTCTCTCCTAGGCGGTCTCAACCTGCCCTGTCGCTCCGCCACAAAGATCCACACAGAGGGCCGTCGGGACAAAGGTCCTTTCAGCCCCCAATCCGTGAATCACTCGCGGGTACTCTTCGAGCTGACCCGACTTTAGTCACCATCTGTATAGTATGTATGTATGTAAAGTATATACACGTGATCACCTCCCGAGTGATCACGGCCCAATAGTATAGCGAGGCAGACTGACAAGAATGTAGGGCCAATGATGATAAACTAGCATCCTATACTAAGCATTTAGGATTGCGGGTAAGGTATCAATGACTGTAGCAACAATGACAGGCTATGCATCAGAATAGGATTAACGGAAAGCAGTAACATGCTGCACTACTCTAATGCAAGTAGTTTAGAGGAGAATAGGCGATATCTGGTGATCAAGGGGGGGGGGGCTTGCCTGGTTGCTCTGGCAAGAGAGAGGGGTCGTCAACTCCGTAGTCGAACTGGGGCGTCAGCATCGTCACGGGGTCTACCGAAGAGAAGAGGGGGGAGAAACAGTAAATACATAGCAAGCAAGTGCATAACAGGATAACAGGCAGAGCTAGACGTGTTCTAACGCGGTAGGAGGTGATACCGGTGAAGGGGGGGAAGCATCCAGGAAGTATTCCCGGGGTTCCGTGTTTTCGGGCAGAGGAGCCGGAGGGGGGAAAGTTGCGAGTTCGATAGGTTAGGGGGGCGTGGCGGACGAACGGGTTGCGTATACGGAATCGTCTCGTCGTTTTGAGCAACTTCCATTTCAAAGTTTTTTCATCCGAGCTACGGTTTATTTTATATTAATTTTCAAAGTTTTAATTCATTTTTAGAATTATCAGAATTAATTTAATTAGGAAATGCCATTATGATGTCAGCATGACATTAGGGTGATGTCAGCAGTCAACAGTCAGTTGACTTGGTCAAACTGGCGCGTGGGTCCCGCATGTCATTGCCTCATACACTAACTAATAGAATATCTAACTAATTAGATTAGCTAATATTAGTTAGAATAATTAACAAATAATTAACTTAATTAAAATACCTAATTAACTAATTAATTAATTAACATTATTATTTTATTTTTTTTACTGACAGTAGCACTGGGCCACTGGACAATGTCCAGCCGGACACGTCCAGGGCAGCACCACACATGGCCGGACAATGTCCAGGCCACACCCTTTGGCGCGCCGGACATGTTCGGGCTGGGCGGGGCACGCACGCAGCCAGCGGCCATGGCCGAGCCGGTCGGTGTGGTAGCCGCTAGGGTGCCGAAGGGGGTGAAGGGGGGGCTGCTGGGCGGAGGCAGGCGAGGTGGCGGGGGGGGGGGGGTGGCCGGAGCAGCGGGCGGCCGGGTGGCATGGCCGGCGACGCGTGGTCGTGCGGCGGTGGGCGAGGCCAGCAGGGGGGCGCAGCAAGGCGAAGCAGAGGCCGCGGTGCACGACGGGGTGGCCGCGGGCACCAGGCCGCGGGGAAGGCTACGGGGCAAGGATCGGGCGGAGCTGCGGGAGCACGCGGGCGAGCGAGTCCTGTCGAGGACGATTCCGGCGCGGGGTCAGAGAGGGAGATGGGGGTAGCGCTCACAAGGGGTTGCAGGGGACTGGGCAGCGGGGCGCGAGGAGGAAGACGGGGACACCGGCGATGTAGGGGAGGCAGTCCGACGAGGTGGTCTCCGGCGACGGTGTCGAGCGCGTGGAGGTCGTTCGGGGAGGATTGGTGGAGCGAGGCGGCGGCGATGGCGTTCCGGCGATGGAGTGGTGGGGCGGGGCAGCCCGGCGACGATGGGGCGGCGTCGGGCCCCGGCGTCGGGCTCGGGGGAAAGGGGATCGGGGCGAGGTGCGTTGGGGCGCCCCCGATCTAGATCGCACGGGGGGGGGGAAAGGAGAGTGGGGATCGTGGGGAAGGGGGTTAGGGTTTTGGTGCCCCCCGGGAGGGGTTAATGGCCTGGGTCTGGGCCGGCTGTGTGGCTAGTTGGGCCTCCTGGCCCAGGGGAGAGGGGGGTTCTCTTTCTTTTTTTTTGTTCTTTTGTTTTCTGGTTTTAATATTTTCTTTTATTTACTTTATTTGTTTCTGTTTCCCTTTTCTTATTTAATAGTTTATAGTTTTTAGAAAAAGTGAAACTCACCCCTCAATTAGATTTGTAAAGTCAACTGTTCTCACAAAAAGTTTGGGACAAAAGTAAAGTACCTTGTATTCTCTATTAATTAAAAAGACATTTAAGTTATTGTTTCGGTCATTGTTTTATTTATTTTAGTGCCTCTAATTATTTTATAATGATGTGGATCCTCCACCGTAATTACTTATGATTTATCCGACACAACCCGATCAATTTAGTTTTAATATTTGAAAACCTTTGTTGTTTTCCTATTTTTGAATTTGAATTTCGAATCAGTTTTGAACTAACGCGAGATTAACAACAGTAACTGTGGTGACGTGGCATCATTAACGTGGGATTACTGTAGCCTAATTATCCGGGCGTCACAATTCTCCTCCACTACAAGAAATCTCGTCCCGAGATTTAAGAGGTAGTGAAAGGGGGAAAGGTTTGGTAACGAATCTAGCGGGTCTTCTCATCCTGGCTTGCTCTTCTCGAAGAGGCCGGACCAATACATTGATGTATTCATTTCTCTGCTTCAGGTCATCATGATGAAGTCGACGTCCTTTCTTCCGGAACTCCATCGTACTTATGAATAGGTAAGGGCAGCTCGGCTACGACAGAATGCTTATGAGGGAAACAATCTGGGGGTTAACCCATGAAGGAGCATAAGATTATCTCTCGAGTTGAACATATCGAATACATCAAGAGTAAGGTACGAAGGTACAATAAGAGGGTCCAAGTGGATAGATAGTTGCTCAAAGTCTGAACCAGAGTGAGAAAGGGTTTTAGAGCAGCGAGAGTAAGTATTGTGTCTGATACCAGAATAGAGCACTAGGAAGGTGGCTCGTGAATTAAATACGAAGCCAAGCATGA
The DNA here is from genome assembly GCF_018294505.1 of Triticum aestivum. Lineage (NCBI taxonomy): Eukaryota > Viridiplantae > Streptophyta > Magnoliopsida > Poales > Poaceae > Triticum > Triticum aestivum. Next base: position 104,317,197 of record NC_057810.1, read on the forward strand.
GGAATAACTTCGACAACAGGGTGTATAGGAGAGTCAGGTTTTGATCCTGTGGAACTGTGGGTTATGGGCCCACCATGTGGGTTAAAAGTAGGAAGGGCATTGACATCTTGCATGGTCATGTAGGCAAGGCATGTCAGAGGTTAGTCTGTCGGTTATGTCGACAACAACATCGATACCAAGGGCGAGGGACGAAGAGAACCATTTTTCTTGCTCATTCAATGAGGCGGACCAATAGGCAAAGTTCTCATCCATCGGTGGTTACCGGAATGTCATCAACAATAGAAACAGGGTCTTACTGACAGAGTTGTACATCGAGGTGCTTGCACAAGCAGTGGATTATTACTGCTTATATCATATAGATCATAGAAAAGGTTTAAACAAATCAATGGAAGGAAAATATGATCTTCAGATTAAACAAAACAATGGAAAGGAAAATATGTTTAAACACATATTTCAAGGGTATATCCTTCCCAAGGACAAGCAGAGCAAGATATCCATGACAGTATATAAAGTAGAAAACCATTTAGGTAAGGGGGGAGGAATCTCATGACATTACCCATACAATGGTGTTAGGATAATGATAAATAAAATCTAGCATCGTGCTTCAAATGTTCCTGTTGCAAATCGGAGTACCATTGACAAGCTTCGAGATAGCATTGACATGGTCTTCAGGTGAAGATCAGACTTTGGAAACACGAAGGATCCATCAGGAATAACTTGTAGAATAAGTCTTACAATTTCCTCATGGATGAATGGATAACCTTGCTGAAAAGGAATCTATAATGGTAGGTCCTCCAGCCGGGGGGGGGGGTGCTAGGCATGACATCATATTACTAGGTCATCAAAGGATCAACATCATAACTCTTGGAAAGTTGTCCCAACCATCATATCTGACCGAGATTCAGATCCAATTGGTGTCATGATGCCTCAGACTCAGGATGTCCAAGAAGAAAAGGCGCAACACAAATCGTTGAAATGGCATTGCAAGATTCTCGGGAAATGAACTATGGGAGCGGGTTCCTGAAACAATAGTTCATCATTAAACCAAGGAGAGGTGAGGAGGTGGCTGATGAACTCAGCGACAATTCATTGAGATTTCCAAAAGATGGATTTCCACAATAATGTGAACAAGAAGATAATATTTGTCAGATCAAATGGTATAATGAAGTATGCTCGAGGAAAACATACACAATTAAACATTGGTTGAAAGGTGCACCCGAAATATGGGTTGGGTTGCACGACCAATGTCAGAATGGTGATTCAATAGGCAATAGCCTAAGAATGAACTTTCGACCATTAACTTCAAAAAAATAGGGTTGCTAGAAGGAAAGAATCCAAACAACACCGTTCACTTGTTGGAATTAACACGGGGACCAAGAAAGAATGGTGATGGTGAGAAGTATTTCTATGTCAAGAATTCTCAAGAGGTGGAACAAATCTCAGAACATTCTTGACATAAAGGACGGTAATACTCCAAGGTAAAGAAGAAAAATTGCTGGATAGCAAGGAACTCAAGGTATAACACCAAGCATGAACAAGCTTGTGTTGGTGGGAAGGCAATAAAGTGGTCGATGATAATACAATTCATCGAGGGCAAGGATGGTATTTCTCATCATGAATTCAATTGATATCCTGGATGAGCTCAGAATGTTGATGATCACGACACCTTTGTCGCGAGAGTTCATGAAGATGTAATCGATCGGCGACGTCAACAAGTCAAAGTAATGATGAAGTGAAAGGTTATCGGAACCAAGGGTACGACACAAACTCGAAACCAAGCTTGTTGTTTAAGGTGAAAGGATATGACGATGAGGAATCGACGTAAGGTTAGCTCATCGTCGAAATTGTGCTCCGTGAAGAAGGACCGGGTAGCACAGTTAAAATCATCACGACAATGATATAGCCAAACAGGCTAGGAATGGATGTGATCGGGTACAAACTCGTACTTATAGAAGCTTACTGAAGAGTTGTTGAACTGCAGTGCGGACTCGGTTCAGTTATCAGTGTCTTTGAGTGTTCAATAACTCAGAGCCCGTGAAAAATTGGAATCAGTGGGAAGGTAGCACTTGATGAAGAACTCATAAGAAGTTATGTAGTTCCATGATAATCTCGAGATACCAGGGGGGTAATACTCGACACCAGATCAAAGTAAAGGTTGGACTGGGGTATTAATCCGCAGAAGACAAATGTTTAACTTGCCCGAGAAATGGGAACAAAGAAGAACATCATGGTCGAAACCATAACTACTAGGGGTCCAATTTAAAAACACTGAAAGAATTACTCGAATGAGTAAATATTTGGCAAGAAGCTACCCTGATAAGTTCCACATCAGGTCCATGGGCATGAACTCAGAGTTCAAGGTCGACTCCCACTTCTCCAATGCATACCCTTTCATTCACTTCTCGCTTTTGATGAAGTTATAGCGTTGAAATTTTATCTGGCAAAATTCAAGAAGAGTACGACTCGTGAAATCTTCCGAGTTCACACATATTAAGGAAGGCATAGGTTCAACCCATCGGGGCATCTTAGAATCATATACCAGAACCTTTAGAAGTAATTAACTCAAGCTCGAAGGCAGAGCATGGTTGAGGAAGCAGACGATACAATTTACCAAAGGCATTATGTATCGGAGAAAAGGCTCACAAGGTTATTGAATATGAAGGGCGTTGTCAGATAAAATCCAACAAAGGATCTGGTGGTCCACAAGGTACCTGATGTGAGCATCGGTACTCAACCAGAGGAGGAAAGAATGCAAGGAGATCAGTTTATAGAAACAACTAACTAACTCAATTGTCAAATGCAAAGGAATTATGATCTCCAAATCAAGGGATCAGAAGCAATGCTCTGATTAGGGATGGATAAGTTGAATAGCCCTAGGGTACAATCAACGACAATTGGATTGGTCGAGAACCAATTCCAGTTAAAAGAATGGAAGCTCAGCCGGAAAGGTAATTTATAAGGATCAATGATGATTGCGTGTATTCGCAACATATTGAGTCAACAGACTCAAAATGATAATGACAAGGAATGTTAATAAGGTTTCTATACTTATGGGATTAATCATAATGAAAGCAAACAAGAAATTCCGGAGCAATAGGTTGCTGAGGATTTTCGGAAGATCGAATGGTATTTTGAAGACTTTTGTGAAATACATGAATCAACTGGGGATGAGTGGATACTCGATAAGTGCGAGAAATTATTTGAAGGGGTATTCATGTGGCAAAGAACTGCTAGGCAGTAGGCACAAAGTATTCTTGGAACAATAGAGAAAACTTCGGGGTATCTTGTAATAACAAGATCAATGGGGGATGATCATATGAATGGCAAGTGTAAGTAGTTATCCATACGGATTTATCGGTGGTCAGGAATAGCAAAAGTGATGGGCACAAAGTCTCGAGAGAACATCAGAGAGTATCTTCGGAATCTTCTGATGTAGCAGGCGATCCTCTGCAGTAAGGGGCTCTCCGGGTGGATGCGATCACGAGATCCTAATCTTAGAGTTAGCAAATTCGTTTAACCCGAATAGTAGAGAGATCAGAGTCCCAGAGTATAGGTCGAGGAGTAAAAGATCCTACTACCACCCAATGGCGACGTGGGCCCATGGGACGCACAGCCATGTCACCAAAAGTTTTGTAAAGTCTAGACTCGACTTCGGCCAAGGAGTTGGAAGGGGGATTCCTACAGGCAGTTGGCTCTGATACCAACTTGTGACACCCCCGATTCAATCGTATAATAATCATGCACGCAAACGTGTACGATCAAGATCAGTGACTCACGGGAAGATATCACAACACAACTCTAAAAACATAAATAAGTCATACAAGCATCATAATACAAGCCAGGGCCTCGACGGCTCGAATACAAGTGCTTGATCATAGACGAGTCAGCGGAAGCAACAATATCTGGGTACATACATAAGTTAAACAAGTTTGTCTTAAGAAGGCTAGCACAAACTGGGATACAGATCGAAAGAGGCGCAGGCCTCCTGCCTGGGATCCTTCTAACTACTCCTGGTCGTCGTCAGCCGCCTGCACGTAGCAGTAGGCACCTCCAGTGTAGTAGGAATCATCGTCGACGGTGGCGTCTGGCTCCAGGGCTCCAACATCTGGTTGCAACAACCAGGTAGAAGGGAGAGGGGAAAAGAGGGAGAAAAGCAACCGTGAGTACTCATCCAAAGTACTCGCAAGCAAGGAGCTACACTACATATGCATGGGTATATGTGTAAAGGGCCATATCGGTGGACTGAACTGCAGAATGCCAGAATAAGAGGGGGATAGCTAATCCTGTCGAAGACTACGCTTCTGGCAGCCTCCGTCTTGCAGCATGTAGAAGAGGGTAGATTGAAGTCCTCCAAGTAGCATCTTCAAGTAGCATCTCCAAGTAGCATCTCCAAGTATCATCTCCAAGTAGCATCTCCAAGTATCATCTCCAAGTAGCATCGCATAGCATAATCCTACCGGGCAATCCTCTCCTCGGCGCCCTGTTAGAGAGCGATCACCGGGTTGTATCTGGCACTTGGAAGGGTGTGTTTTATTAAGTATCCGGTTCTAGTTGTCATAAGGTCAAGGTACAACTCCAAGTCGTCCTGTTACCGAAGATCACGGCTATTCGAATAGATTAACTTCCCTGCAGGGGTGCACCAACTTACCCAGCACGCTTGATCCCATTTGGCCGGACACACTTTCCTGGGTCATGCCCGGCCGCGGAAGATCAACACGTCGCAGCCCCACCTAGGCTCAACGGAGAGGCCAGCACGCCGGTCTAAACCTAAGCACGCAGGGGTCTGGGCCCATCGCCCTGAGCACACCTGCACGTTGCGTACGCAGCTGGTGAGCAGACCTAGCAACCTCCATTACAAAGGAAGTTGCGTTAACGCAGTCCAACCCGGCGCGCGCCGCTCAGTCGCTGGCGTCACGAAGTGCTTCGGCTGATACCACGACATCGGGATACCCATAACTACTCCCACGTAGATGGTTAGTGCGTATAGGCTCGTAGCCAACTCAGATCAAATACCAAGATCTCGTTAAGCGTGTTAAATATCCGCGGATGCCGAACAGGGCCAGGCCCACCTCTCTCCTAGGCGGTCTCAACCTGCCCTGTCGCTCCGCCACAAAGATCCACACAGAGGGCCGTCGGGACAAATGTCCTTTCAGCCCCCAATCCGTGAATCACTCGCGGGTACTCTTCGAGCTGACCCGACTTTAGTCACCATCTGTATAGTATGTATGTATGTAAAGTATATACCCGTGATCACCTCCCGAGTGATCACGGCCCAATAGTATAGCGAGGCAGACTGACAAGAATGTAGGGCCAATGATGATAAACTAGCATCCTATACTAAGCATTTAGGATTGCGGGTAAGGTATCAATGACTGTAGCAACAATGACAGGCTATGCATCAGAATAGGATTAACGGAAAGCAGTAACATGCTGCACTACTCTAATGCAAGCAGTTTAGAGGAGAATAGGCGATATCTAGTGATCAAGGGGGGGCTTGCCTGGTTGCTCTGGCAAGAGAGAGGGGTCGTCAACTCCGTAGTCGAACTGGGGCGTCAGCATCGTCACAGGGTCTACCGAAGAGAAGAGGGGGGAGAAACAGTAAATACATAGCAAGCAAGTGCATAACAGGATAACAGGCAGAGCTAGACGTGTTCTAACGCGGTAGGAGGTGATACCGGTGAAGGGGGGGAAGCATCCGGGAAGTATTCCCGGGGTTCCGTGTTTTCGGGCAGAGGAGCCGGAGGGGGGAAAGTTGCGAGTTCGATAGGTTAGGGGGGTGTGGCAGACGAACGGGTTGCGTATCCGGAATCGTCTCGTTGTTTTGAGCAACTTCCATGTACAAAGTTTTTTCATCCGAGCTACGGTTTATTTTATATTAATTTTCAAAGTTTTAATTCATTTTTAGAATTATCAGAATTAATTTAATTAGGAAATGCCATTATGATGTCAGCATGACATTAGGGTGATGTCAGCAGTCAACAGTCAGTTGCCTTGGTCAAACTGGTGCGTGGGTCCCGCATGTCATTGCCTCATACACTAACTAATAGAATATCTAACTAATTAGATTAGCTAATATTAGTTAGACTAATTAACAAATAATTAACTTAACTAAAATACCTAATTAACTAATTAATTAATTAACATTATTATTTTTATTATCTTTTGTTTACTGACAGTAGCACTGGGCCACTGGACAATGTCCAGCCGGACACGTCCAGGGCAGCACCACACATGGCCGGACAATGTCCAGGCCACACCCTTTGGCGCGTCGGACATGTTCGGGCTGGGCGAGGCACGCACGCAGCCAGCGGCCATGGCCGAGCCGGTCGGTGCGGTAGCCGCTAGGGTGCCGAAGGGGGTGAAGGGGGGCTGCTGGGCGGAGGCAGGCGAGGTGGCGGGGGGGGGGGGGGGTCGGCCGGAGCAGCGGGCGGCCGGGTGGCATGGCCGGCGACGCGTGGTCGTGCGGCGGTGGGCGAGGCCAGCAGGGGGGCGCAGCGAGGCGAAGCAGAGGCCGCGGTGCACGGCGGGGTGGCCGCGGGCACCAGGCCGCGGGGAAGGCTACGGGGCAAGGGTCGGGCGGAGCTGCGGGAGCACGCGGGCGAGCGAGTCCCGTCGAGGACGATTCCGGCGCGGGGTCAGAGAGGGAGATGGGGGTGGCGCTCACAAGGGGTTGCAGGGGACTGGGCAGCGGGGCGCGAGGAGGAAGACGGGGACGCCGGCGACGTAGGGGAGGCAGTCCGGCGAGGTGGTCTCCGGCGACGGCGTCGAGCGCGTGGAGGTCGTTCGGGGAGGATTGGTGGAGCGAGGCGGCGGCGATGGCGTTCCGGCGACGGAGTGGTCGGGCGGGGCAGCCCGGCGACGATGGGGCGGCGTCGGGCCCCGGCGTCGGGCTCGGGGGCAAGGGGATCGGGGCGAGGTGCGTTGGGGCGCCCCCGATCCAGATCGCGCGGGGGGAAAGGAGAGTGGGGATCGTGGGGAAGGGGGTTAGGGTTTCGGTGCCCCCCGGGAGGGGTTAATGGCCTGGGTCTGGGCCGGCTGTGTGGCTAGTTGGGCCTCCTGGCCCAGGGGAGAGGGGGGTTCTCTTTCTTTTTTTTGTTCTTTTGTTTTCTGGTTTTAATCTTTTCTTTTATTTACTTTATTTGTTTCTGTTTCCCTTTTCTTATTTAATAGTTTATAGTTTTTAGAAAAAGTGAAACTCACCCCTCAATTAGATTTGTAAAGTCAACTGTTCTCACAAAAAGTTTGGGACAAAAGTAAAGTACCTTGTATTCTCTATTAATTAAAAAGACATTTAAGTTATTGTTTCGGTCATTCTTTTATTTATTTTAGTGCCTCTAATTATTTTATAATGATGTGGATCCTCCACCGTAATTACTTATGATTTATCCGACACAACCCGATCAATTTAGTTTTAATATTTGAAAACCTTTGTTGTTTGCCTATTTTTGAATTTGAATTTCGAATCAGTTTGAACTAATGCGAGATTAACAACAGTAACTGTGGTGACGTGGCATCATTAACGTGGGATTACTGTAGCCTAATTATCCGGGCGTCACAGATGGTTGCTAAGCTTTGTGCCAATTCTTCATCAACAAGGGCCCAGGTGCACCTTGACATGGTGCATTCTAGGAGGGAATGCCTCCATGAATCCGGAGAGCCGGAGATACCACAAGCGCTGGATGTTGACATATGCATGTGTGCCCTTACATTGTTGGTTGGAATGGACTGCTTGGAAATCATTATGGAAGACTCGAGTGCCTGCCAAAATCCGCATGTTCCTATGGAGATTATCTAAACAATCTTTGCCGACAGAAGATGTCCGAGCACATAGACATATGTCGGATACAAGCTCATGTGGGCTGTGTGGGGCGCCGGATTCATGGAAACACTCGCTTTTAGAGTGCACAGTGGCCCGATGCACTTGGGCACTTATGGAGGAAGAACTGGGCTTCGAGGTGGCTACCGCGTCTGAACCGGTGGCAAAGAACTGGCTGTTTGCACTAATGGAGAAGATACCGCATGACAAGTTTGTGTTGATGGTGGTGACGCTCTGGGCCATATGGACTGCTAGGCGGAAAGCTATTCATGAAGCGATCTTTCAAACCCCACATGCAATAAAGGTAATCATCACTCGCTTCATTAGGGACTTGGAATTGGTAAGTGACAAAGGAGCCACGAACCGGATTCAGACGGCACCAAGGGGGGCTACTCCTGCTAGAAGGCCGGCTGCACCACCGGCGGGTTTTATGACGATACAGGTAGATGCAGGGATCAGGGCGCAGAGAAAGGGATCTGCGGCCGCGGTCTGCCGGGACAGTTCTTGTACATATCTTGGAAGTGCGGCTTTGGTAATAGACGGGATGTATGATCCCGCAACTATGGTGGCTATAGCATGTCGGGAAGCTATCTCATTGGCACAAGATCTCCAAGTTCATAATCTAGTAATATCTTCAGATTCAAAACAGGTGGTCAATGACATATTGAAGGGCAGTCAGGGTGCATATGGAGCCGTCATCAGTGAGATTCAGGCCAGATCGGCTGCTTTTAATTGTAGCTTTATTTTTGAAAGTAGAGTAGTTAATTTTGAAGCACATAAACTAGCTAAGTTTGCTCTTACCTTAGCTCAGGGGCGTCATGTGTGGCTTGGCCAGCCACATGACCCAGTTTGCATCCCACACTCTGTGGAATTTAATCAATAAAAGGCTATTACCCCTCAAAAAATGTGAAAGGATTTTTATTCTTTGCCCTAGATCCCTCCAGCCGATGCGCTACACACAAACTTACAACCAGCGAAGTCTACCATTAAGGCCTTGGGATCCCTGCCTATTCCCCGGGCGGAGAAACCACGGGCCACGGGTCGTCATCCTCCTCCTCCCCGAATCTCACCTCCGCCTCCAAGATTCTCATACCTTCCGATGACGACGACCAGGAGATCATCCTCCTCTTCCGCACACCATTTTTGCTTCTCCATGATGATGCCTAGCTTCCATGCTACACGCACTGACGAACGTTAAATAAAATAGGCATAGCAGGGATTCGATCCTAGGATCGACTAGTTACTTCCCAACGCTGCTAGAATATGGAGAGCGCGGCCTACTAGAAGCAAAATTAGCCGGGTTTTACAATGTTTACTTTCTTTTCCTGTTTTTGTTTTATTTTTCTTTTCTTTATTTTTCTTCATTTTTACTCGCCTAATTCAATATGCTTTTTCTGTGTTTTTTATTTTTACTCGGTTTTTTCATGCTTTTTTCAAAATAATAACGGTTAAGAAACAAATAAAATGTTGAAATAAGTATAAAAAATTGTTTAACGAGTATTGAAAGAATATTGAATAAGTATTCAAAAATGATGAACAAGTATTTTGAAAATGTTGAACAAGTACTTGAACATGTTGAATAAGTATTAAAAATGTTGAACAAGTATATGGCAAAGGTTGAAGAAGTATTAAAAATTGTTGAACTAGTATTTACAAAATGTTGAACAAGGATGAAAGAGTATTAGAAACGTTGAACAAGTATTTGACAAATGTTGAATAAGTATTAAAAATAGTTGAACGAGTATTTGAAAATGTTGAGCAGGTATTTCAAAATGTTGAATAAGTATTAAAAATGTTGAACAAACACTTGAAAATGTTGAATAACAATGAAAAAGATGTTGAATGAGTATTTGGAAAATGTAAAACATGTATTTGAAAAATGTTGAAAAATGCTGCCACCCCAACCCGGACGCTCAAGCAAAGCTTCTGGCGTCGTGTAAGGAGATGTTGGGGCCTGCCTTGTCTCTGCTGCGTCTGGGCTCCGGCAAGCTCTCCTCTCACGATGTCCAACGGCTTGCCAGGTTGCTATCTCCGGAATCCACATATGATCATGACTCCGAGAAGGGACTCCCGCCGGTTTCCCTCAAATGCTACCCCCTTGCAGACCTAGCTGACCTCTATACAGTGGTCTCCACGGGGGTCAATACCCTATTGAATAGATACAAGTAGATGCCAAATGGGGATCCCAACTACGAGCTTCATACGATTGGTGGTGTGAATGACCGGGTCGGCAGTCCTGCTCAATGGCCTCCTCATGAGTGTGGCCGTTGTCACGTCAACTTCCTGGCTACCCCCAAAGCCCATGTGGTGGAGATGGGGATCTGATTTTATTTTTTGCTGAAATTCACAGCAACGGCACACACGACACCTTCTGTTGCCCTGTGGCTCCGCCTCCGCCATGTGCTGGTATGCTACAACCAACCCTATGCATGCCAATATTTTTCATGTGTCAACACTTTATGGCTCCTTGCATTGTGAAACTTATAAGCCGCGGAACATTTCATTTTTATGTTGTTTTTATGCGCACACAGTTTATGCATTAACCTCGTGTGTTGACAACACAAATTCGGTGCGTTTACTGCGAAGCCATGGGGACAAGAATTGTGCATCCAGCCGGGACGGACATTCGAGGGCGTGAGTCGGAGTTTGAGATGATGCCCTGTGGAAAAGATCCCTGTAGGCGTGAGGACGCAACCTTGAGAATCATCAGCCATACGCGTCTCATGGCGGAGAACGTTTATTGCAAGGAGAAAGAAGATATCCTCTATGATGGCGTGGACGGGCACAATAATAAGTATGATAATATGAGTTCCTTGAGCATGGAAGAAGCTATCTTATTGATGGGTAAAGTTCCTTTGTAGCTCGAGCTCCACGACACCTGTTATCCTCTCCGTCTGTTTCACATTGAGATATGTGTGTCTAAAGCATCATTAGCATTGTGACCTTTGCATGCAGCGATCAGGAGACAGGAGCTTGGATGGACCTGCGGTGCAGCGCACTGTACATGCATGTGACGAAGGTGGCTACTGGCACAAGGAAAGATAGAAAAGTCAAAAAGGGATTGAAGTGGGATCTTCTGCGAACCATATGTAGTTTTAGTAGACTAAATTACGTGAGGCCACATAGCTTTGTGTACAAATAATCTGAAATTATACTGTTTGAGGGAGAGCACGCCTCTGGAGGTCCTCATGTCCTGCCTCCTCTACTGTTTGAGAGAGAGTGCGATGAGACAGTACAAGAGAGAGAGCGATGAGAACAACTATTTTCTGTCACTTCTCTCTCTTGCCATTCCTCCTTTCTCTCCACTAAAAAAATAGGAAACGAGATAGATAACAACAGTATAGAAAGAATATGACAAGCTGACAAGAACCTCGCTGTCATCTCACATGCATCGCTGCCTCTGGTGTGTCCTGTATGCATGCAGATTCCAATTCATGTTATAATATTGTGTATGAGAGAGAGGTCCTGTCAGAATTTCACATCGGTGTAGGAGAGAGAGAGGCAGTGGTGTTCACGTGCATGAGAATTAAGCGCTAATTGCCCTGACGCATCTGCAGCTTTTCAACACTATGCACATATCCCTATGCACCGGATGCCATATTGAACGACCATGATAGAGGGTACTCTGGAGCTCAAGCTACAAAAAACAGCACTCTGATGGGTGCCAATATGTCGCTATCTATAAGGTGTTGTGGCATTCTGGAAAATAATGTTACAATGCAAGACAAGTTAAGTATATGTTGTCCAAAGAGTTAGGATGGTTCTCATGAAATTTAATAAGTGGTTTTTTTTGCGGGAAAAAATTTAACAAGTGGTTAACTCGTACTATTAGAATATCCTATGATGGGAGCTGATTTTGTAATTGCAGTTTACACAAAATTAATTTGGAACTGCTTTGGTTAGCAATCATGCATCTTTGTTGTCAAATTCAGTCGTGCTACTTGAGATATACTTGTACTGGCCGTTGGTAAGAGTCATCAGAGAAGCCTCGTCTATATGACGCAGGCGGGCCTGATATGGGGTTGGCTCATTTTGTCGCACTCAAAAATAAAAAATAAAATCTGACAGTGCCCAAGAGAGCCCAGCTAGCCCATGCAGATGTGCTTGGAGATATTTAGGGCTGCACGCGCCCGTTTGTCGAAATCACTAGTTAAGGATTACTCCTTGCAGAGATTACTGCAGCTTTCCCAGGTTGCGACAAGTGGCATGCTGCATGTGCGCCACTTGTCGCAATCTGGGAGTTTTCCCTTTTTTCATAGATCCATTTATTCAAAACGTTTTATCTCTTAAACCGTGCGTCCAAATCTCGAACTGCTTTCGTCGTTGGATTATTCGCGTTGAGATCTTCAAAACTAGATCCCATGTTGATAGGTTTTGATGAACTTTTTTTCACGAAAAAACCCAAACGAAAAAACCGTCTAGAGCGCGACACGTGGCGAATGGCTGAGAGCGCGCCAAGTGGCGCTGATCGTTGCGAGGCTCCCGAAGAAGCGCTCGTTAATTAGGTTTTTAGGGGGAGACCAAGTTTTTATTCAGCAAAAACCACAGAGTGTGGGATACATCTCTGGTCGTGGGATTGGCCCAACCAAATGTGCCGGCCAGGACCTAAAGAGAGAGAAAACTTGGCTAATCTATGTGCATCGACATTGAATGCACGGCGTTCAAAAGTAAATTTACAGTTTAGGGGACTAGCTAAACAATTAATCTCCATGATGATGGCTCCATTGGCTCCTTTGCTGCTGTTGTTGATAGCCCCAACTGCACCCTTCGAGTTGGAAGCCACAACAATGTTGAGAAGGTGTTGAGGTCTTGCGCCAAAGCGAGCGCCTCCCTGCATGCTATCGTTTCAAGGATTTCAGGATCATCCACTCCTTGGATTACAAGGGCTGAGCTACCCAGGAAATTACCATTAGCATCTCGACACACAGCAGCCGAAGAACCCCCTAGTCCCCTGCGACATGCTGCATCGACGTGGATTTTTGCAAACCCAAGGGGAGGCGCTTTTGGGCGTGTGGCGTTCATATTTGCTGTAGGTATTCGCTGCTCGTTTTGTGGCCAGGCAGGCTCAGCTATCATCTTCAGTTCCTGCAGGTATCTATTGATGAAACCGTTGATGGTTTGGGGGCTCTGAAATAATCCCTCGTGAATAGCTTTCCTTCTCGCTGCCCAGATGGCCCATCATGACACTGAGAGCTTCACAAATTGATCGTGCGATAACTTACTCATGAGGGTGAATAGCCACTGTTTTGCTTTAGGTTCAGTGATGGTTGCTAAGCTTTGTGCCAATTCTTCATCAATAAGGGCCCAGGTGCACCTTGACATGGTGCATTCTAGGAGGGAATGCCTCCATGAATCCGGAGAGCCGCAGATACCACAAGGGCTGGATGTTGACATATGCCTGTGTGCCCTTACATTGTTGGTGGGAATGGACTGCTTGGATAATCTCCATAGGAACATTCGAACCTTCCCTGGCACTTCTGTCTTCCACAATTTTTTCCATTCCCCTTCTTCTGTGTTTGAACCGGAAGGACCGGGCCTGTTTTCAAGACAAGCCTCTCTTCTCTGGCGTGTACTTACAAGCTTGCGATAGGCAGATTTGACTGAGAATACCCCGTTCTTTTCCTGGCTTCAACTTCAGAAATTTTCAACATTCTTCGTACACAACGAGATGCCCAGAATAACATTTGCGTCCATATGCAAAAAGACGGCCTGAACTTTTAGTCCCATGAGGCGAAAGTCGCATCAATTAACTCAAAAAGACGGCTCGTTAATTAGTTGCTCCCCCGTTTGTGTTCATTTCCCAAACTGGCACGCCTCGCGCTGGGCCAGCCCATGTAAGGGGCGCCTGAGGGTTTTTTTCTATGTTTCTAGATCGCAAAAAGATGACTGAACCAGGGTTCGAACTAGCGACCAATTGGTTTTAACGCGAGCGATCAGACCACCAAGCACCCCATCGCACACGTACAAATATGTCCATTTGCTCATTTTATTTACTTCCGTAACGTTCGCAAAAGCCCCAGTTTTGGGAAGCTTCGGAGACTGGTTTTTCCCGGTTTGCGATTTGGTTTACGGATGGTTATTTTGTTATTTTCTTTCTAGATTTTTTTTCAAAGCTGATGAACTTTTGGGTAAATTGATGAACTTATTTTCAAATTTAGATAAACTTTTTTCAGTTTGATGAACTTTTTTCAGATTCGATGAACGCTTTTTAAAGCCGCCAAACTTTTTCAAATTGGATAAACTTTTTCTTTCAAATACGATGAACTTTTTCTAATTCGATGAACTTTTCTCAAAATCGATGAACTTTTGTCAAATAGAATAAACTTTTTTCCCAAATTGATAAACTCTTTTTTCGAAATGGGTTAACTTTTTTCAAGTGTGATGAACTTTTTTTCAAAATCGAATCCAATGAACTTTTTTCATTTTTGACGATTTTTTTTGAAATTAGTGAACTGTTTTCGGAATTTAACGAACTGTTGTTTATTAGAAAAATTGACATTTTCCAAATAATTTTCAAATAACTCAAAAATCTCAGCGGTATAGTTTTTTTTTTGAAAACTTAGGACAGTGAGGGCAGCCCCTCACTGACTTCAAAACAACTTAACTCAAGGGTACATGTACAACTCTGTGGTGTTACATTGGGATGGGTATTAGGCCCTCACCACCAGAGAGGGGGCGAAGTGAGGGGGGGGCAAGATACAATACACAGAAGCCCTCTGTTTGGCAAACTAAAGAGAAGTGACAAAACTGTTCAGAAACGGCACCAGAGCCTCCTTGACTTTGTATCGCATCATATGAAAATCAGCCCTAAACCTGACGAGCCAACCCTCGAACGTGGTCAGCACCCCCCTGAAGTGCCTGTTGTTGCGCTCCTTCCAAATGCTCCAGGCCGAGACGATAAATATGTCCATAAACATAGGGTTCGTCCACCTGGCTCTTGCCTCATGCACAATTTGGAGTCTGTTGCCGCCTCTCACCCAATCGATCCCCAGATGCATCCAGCAAACCCTACTGAACGGACAATGAAAGAAAAGATGCTCCACCGTTTCTTCTGGTGGGCTATCACAAAGGAGGCAGGCGTATACGTCGTCACGCAGCTTCATGCCCCTCCTCTTTAGCATGTTTCTGGTATTCAGTCTGTCCGCTAGAAGGAGCCAAGCAAAAACCCTCCATTTATTGGTGCACTTTGATCTCCAGATCCACTTGAAGGCATCATCTGCCACCACCTCCCGAAAGCAGTGGTCGTAGAACTTCTTGGGACTAAACCCCGCGCCCCCTAGGTGCATCTCCAGATGTCCGGGGCCTCAGCGAGCTCTGTGGAAGCCAAACTACATTGAAGGTCTTGTAGTTCTTCCCTGGCTTGCGTCGATAGCGGCAGTTGGAAATTTCGCCCAAGCGTAGGCGCTGTCAGCAGCGCCTGCACCGAGACATCTTCGTCCGTCGCAAAGGAAAACAACCTGGGATGGCTATCACTAAGGATGCCATTGTGCCACAGATCCTTCCAAAATAGCACTGTGCTCCTGTCCTGAACCTCAACCGACGTAACCCCCCTGTAAGTTGGAGCTAGCTGCATGACGTCGCGCCACCAGAAGGACCCGCACTGATCAGCTGCATGGGGCACCACATCCACATAGTATTTAGACCAAATGAGGTTATCCCACGGTACATCAACTCGATTGTAAAATTTGTGCAGTTGCTTAAGCAGCAGGGCTTGATTCTGGACTTGAAGATTGATAATCCCCAACCCTCCTTTCTCTTTGGGGCGACACACTAGCGCCCAAGCCGCCATGGACATAGTTTTTTGGCCATCATCTGTTTCCTTTGCCCAAAGACAGTATCTCCTTAGTTTGTCAAGGTGCTCCAGGATCTTTGGAGGCAGCCTGATTGAGCACATAGCGTAGATTGCGAGGGACGTGACCACCGAGTTGACTAGGGTAAGCTTTGACCCAAGATCCAGCAACGACGCCGCCGTGGACATCCTACGCTCTACTGAAGACACCAACGGCATCAGGTCAGAGACCGTGGGTTTAGCCGTGCCCATCGGCATGCCAAGGTACATGAACGGAATTTCTCCAACCTTGCACCCAAAAACCCCAGCCAGCCTCTCCGTCGCGTCGACCGCTGTGTTGATAGTCATCAGAGTCGATTTATGGAAATTGATGCGCAAACCTATGGAGGATGCATAGTCCTGGAGAATGTGTTTGATCGTTTCCGCTTGCGCTTGGTCAGCAGGCAACACCAAGATCGTATCATCCGCGTACTAAATCACGGGGTAGTCCCTCTCCACGGTGGGCAAGGGCAGCTCTAGCTCTCCCCTCCTATAGGTGTCGTTGACGGCTGCTTGAAGAAGGTCAGCAGCCAAGACGAAAATGAGGGGGGACAGCAGGTCCCCCTGGCGCACCCCTCTCTTATAGAAGAATTGCCTACCCGGGGTTCCGTTAAGCAGTATATAGGACTTTGCAGCTGAGAACAGGCAGAGGATCCATCCCAGCCAACGACTATCCAATCCCATGCATTTCATGATCTGCAGCATTGGGGCATGCTCTATCGTGTCAAAGGCCTTCGTGAAATCCAGCTTAAGGATGGCAATCTCTCTCCCTGAGTTTTGACACTGATGGATGAATTCATACGCCCACGCCACACAATCCTGGATCGATCTGCCCTTCAAGAACCCGTATTGATTATGGTGTATAATTTTAAGGACCACTTTCTGTAGGCGATTAGCCAGCAGTTTCGTCAGCAATTTGAGGCAGAAAATGAGAAGTGTTATGGGCCGGTATTCATCAGCTGTTTCCGGTGATTGATTCTTGGGGATGAGGGTGATGAAACCAGTGTTTAAGCTTTCAAGGTCCAAGGTACCTGCATAAAAATCAAAGCAGAGACGATAGAACTCCTCCTTGACAATGTGCCAGCAGGATTTGATGAAACTCCCACTGAATCCATCGGGACCCGGGGCTCTATCCGAGGGCATCTCCTTGACCACTTGATCGATCTCCTCGCAGGTGAAAGGCTCGGACAGGGACTGCAACCCATCTATTTTTTTGATGATGCGGTCCAGATCAAATTTCATGTTGGTAGGGGTAGAGCCGCCCAACCTTTCATTGTAAGTTTGTAACAGCACTGCCTCCTTGGCCCCATGGTCATAGACAATTGATCCATCAGCCACCCGCAGCGAGGAAATGTTGTTCCTGCGGAAACGTTCAGTAGCAACTCTATGGAAGAACTTGGTGTTGCCATCACCAAATTTGAAATACCTAACAGTGCAGCGTTTCTTCCAGTGTGCTTTTTTGCAATCGAGCAGATGGAGAAGGTGCCTCTTCAGGATGTTTCTGAAGTTTGCTTCTGGCACCGACAGTCTTCTACGCTCGTCAAGACCATCAATCTCCAGGAGAGTTTTATTACAGTTATCAATCAGCACAGTAAGCTTGGATATTGTCTTACTCCACTGTTTCAGATCATACCTGAGGGTTTTGAGCTTTTTACATAGGACCGCAGCTGCATTCGGGGCGTAACATCGTTTGTTCCATGAACGCTGTACAACATCAAAGAAACCTGGTTGTTTGATCCAGTAATCCTCAAAGCGAAACAGTTTGGTCTTTGGTATTTTGGTCTAGATACTGACATAGCAAGGCACATGATCTGACGTGGGCCTCCCCAGAGGCATGACTAACGTATTCGGATACTTGGCCGCCCAGTCAACGGAGGTAAAGTGCCAATCGAGCTGTTCGAGTAGTGGATTAGTTTGCATATTACTCCACGTGAACGCACATCCTTTGATTGGTATTTCTACCAGCGATTGTCTATGTATGAATTCATTGAAGATTAGCATGTCATTAGCATTACCACCTCCACGATTACGATTATCGGGCGCTCTGATATAGTTGAAGTCTCCTAGAATTAGCCAATCTTCCCCATTTGGGATTTGTAGGTCAAAGAGCCAGGCAGTAAATAAAGCTCTGTTGGGGTCGGCGCATGGACCATAGACGTTAACTAGATTCCATGAATCATTGGACTGTGTCGAAGTAAACCTGACTCCAAGAGCGAAGGATTCAGAAAAAACAGAAACACCAGTGAAAACTGAACTCATCCAGGCAGTAATTAAACCCCCAGAATTACCCACAGACGGAACGAATTCAAACATATCAAACTTCTTAGGGCAAAAGAGTTTAACATACGACGCATCAAAAGTTTCGTGCTTGCTTTCTTGAAAGCAAACTATCGAACACCCACTAATTTCAATTGCATTACGGATCGCCAACTGCTTCTCTTCTGAGTTGATGCCGCGCACGTTCCAACAGAGAACGTTCCATTGTTTATTTGTCGCCATTTAGGTTTAGTTCAGCATCGGATCACCCCCTTGGCCATGTGCCAGGAGAATCTGATCCCTAAGATCTTCAGCTGGAATCCCACAGAACTCAGTCCCCAGTCGCTGCAGTTGCTGAATCGATGTTGGGGGGGGGGGTATATCCTCGGACTGAGCCACTGCAGGCTGCAGTGTCACTGGGGAGCAGGGGTCTGTCGCCTTGGAGGAGCTGGCAATCGCAGGAGCTTTCCTAGACTTGACCTTGGAAATTGTTTTCTTAGCGTCAGTGACAATATTTGCTTTGAATCCATCATACCTAGTAGCCCTTGAGCTATGCCTCAGACAGATCGTGTCAACAGGCATTTTGTCACGCCCAAGATGCGACCCTATCCTAAAGGAACTCGAAGGTCCCACCAAGGATAGAAGCGCATCTTGAAGACGCTTTTGCAAGGTGGATATCATTACATCAACATTACATAATAGATGGGGATACATACAAAAGGCATACAATGCCACACGAATACAACAATACATCATACATAAGATCAACATCCTGTTGGGGAACGTAGCAGAAATTCAAAAATTTTCCTACGAATCACCAAGATCTATCTATGGAGAGACCAGCAACGAGTAGAAAGGAGAGGAGAGTTTGCATCTACATACCCTTGTAGATCGCTAAGCGGAAGCGTTCAAGTGAACGGGGATGATGGAGTCGTACTCGTCGTGATTCAGATCACCGATGATCAAGTGCCGAACGGACGGCACCTCCGCGTTCAACACACGTACAGCCCGGTGACGTCTCCCACGCCTTGATCCAGCAAGGAGAGAGGGAGAGGTTGAGGAAGACTCCATCCAACAGCAGCACAACGGCGTGGTGGTGGTGGAGGAGCGTGGCAATCCCGCAGGGCTTCGCCGAGCACCTACGGGAGAGGAGATGTGTCACGGGAGGGAGAGGGAGGCAACCAAAGGCCTTAGGTATGATTGCTCCTCCTTTTCCCCACTATATATAGGGCCAAGGGAGAGGGGGAGGGCGCAGCCTTGCCCCCTCCTCCAAGGAAGGGGTGCGGCTAAGGATGGGGAGGAGTCCATCCTCCCCAAGGCACCTCGGAGGTGCCTTCCCCCTTTAGGACTCTTCCCTTTTTCCTTTATCTTGGCGCATGGGCCTCTAGGGGCTGGTGCCCTTGGCCCATGTAGGCCAAGGCGCACCCCCTACAGCCCATGTGGCCCCCCGGGGCAGGTGGCCCCACCCGGTGGGCCCCCGGGACCCTTCCGGTGGTCCCGGTACAATACCGATGACCCCGAAACTTGTCCCGATGGCCGAAACAGGACTTCCTATATATAAATCTTTACCTCCGGACCATTCCGGAACTCCTCGTGACGTCCGGGATCTCATCCGGGACTCCGAACAACATTCGGTTACCACATACAAGCTTCCTTTATAACCCTAGCGTCATCGAACCTTAAGTGTGTAGACCCTACGGGTTCGGGAGACATGCAGACATGACCGAGACGTTCTCCGGTCAATAACCAACAGCGGGATCTGGATACCCATGTTGGCTCCCACATGTTCCACGATGATCTCATCGGATGAACCACGATGTCAAGGACTTAATCAATCCCGTATTCAATTCCCTTTGTCTATCGGTATGTTACTTGCCCGAGATTCGATCGTCGGTATCCAATACCTTGTTCAATCTCGTTACCGGCAAGTCACTTTACTCGTTCCGTAACACATCATCCCGTGATCAACTCCTTGGTCACATTGCGCATATGATGATGTCCTACCGAGTGGGCCCAGAGATACCTCTCCGTTTACACGGAGTGACAAATCCCAGTCTCGATTCGTGCCAACCCAACAGACACTTTCGGAGATACCTGTAATGCACCTTTATAGCCACCCAGTTACGTTGTGACGTTTGGTACACCCAAAGCATTCCTACGGTATCCGGGAGTTGCACAATCTCATGGTCTAAGGAAAAGATACTTGACATTGGCAAAGCTCTAGCAAACGAACTACACGATCTTTGTGCTAAGCTTAGGATTGGGTCTTGTCCATCACATCATTCTCTTAATGATGTGATCCCGTTATCAACGACATCCAATGTCCATAGCCAGGAAACCATGACTATCTGTTGATCACAACGAGCTAGTCAACTAGAGGCTCACTAGGGACATATTGTGGTCTATGTATTCACACGTGTATTACGATTTCCGGATAATACAGTTATAGCATGAATAAAAGACAATTATCATGAACAAGGAAATATAATAATAATACTTTTATTATTGCCTCTAGGGCATATTTCCAACAGTCTCCCACTTGCACTAGACTCAATAATCTAGTTCACATCGCCATGTGATTAACACTCACAGGTCACATCGCCATGTGACTAATACCCAAGAGTTTACTAGAGTCAGTAGTCTAGTTCACATCACTATGTGATTAACACTCAATGAGTTTTATGTTTGATCATGTTGCTTGTGAGAGAGGTTTTAGTCAACGGGTCTGAACCTTTCAGATCCGTGTGTGTTTTACAAATCTCTATGTCATCTCCTAGATGCAGCTACCACGCTCTATTTGGAGCTATTCCAAACAACTGTTCTACTTGGAGCTATCCTAAATTATTGCTCCATTATATGTATCCGGTCTCTCTACTCAGAGCTATCCGGATAGGTGTCAAGCTTGCATCGTCGTAACCTTTACGACGAACTCTTTTACCACCTCCATAATCGAGAAAATTCCTTAGTCCACTAGTTACTAAGGATAACTTTGACCGCTGTCCTGTGAGCCATTCTTGGATCACTCTTGTACCCCTTGACTGACTCATGGCAAGGCACACTTCAGGTGCGGTACACAGCATAGCATACTGAAGAGCCTACGTCTTAAGCATAGGGGACGACCTTCGTCCTTTCTCTCTATTCTGCCGTGGTCGAGCTTTAAGTCTTAACTTCGTACCTTACAACTCAGGCAAGAACTCCTTCTTTGACTGGTCCATCTTGAACACTTTCAAGATCATGTCAAGGTATGTGCTCATTTGAAAGTACCATTAAGCGTTTTGATCTATCCTTATAGATCTTGATGCTCAATGTTCAAGTAGCTTAAACACTTTCAAAATAACCCTATATGCTTTCTACATCATCTCTGATCATCAATATGTCAACAACATATACTCATCAGAAATTCTATAGTGCTCCCACTCACTTCTTTGGAAATACAAGTTTCTCATAAACTTTGTACAAACCCAAAATCTTTGATCATCTCATCAAAGCGTTCATTCCAACTCCGAGATGCTTACTCCAGTCCTTAAAAGGATCGCTGGAGCTAGCATACCTTTTAGCATCCTTAGGATCGACAAAAACTTTTCTGATTGTATTGCATACAACCTTTCCTTACGAAAACTAGTAAGGAAACTTGTCTTGACATCCATCTGCCAGATTTCATAAATGCAGCTAATGCTAACATGATTCCGACGGACTTTAAGCATCGCTACGAGTGAGAAAATCTCATCGTAGTCAACTCCTTGAACTTGTCGGAAAACACTTCGCCACAAGTCGAGCTTCATAGATGGTGACATTACCATCCATGTCCGTACTCTTCTTAAAAGATCCATTTATCTCAATGGATTGCCGATCATCGGGCAAGTCCATCAAAGTCCATGCTTTGTTCTGATATATGGATACTATCTCGGATTTCATGGCTTCTAACCATTTGTCGGAATTTGGGCCCACCATCGCTTCTCCATAGCTCGTAGGTTCATTGTTGTCTAGCAACATGACTTTTAAGACAGGATCACCGTACCACTCTGAAGTAGTACGCGTCCTTGTCGTCCTACGAGGTTCAGTAGTGACTTGATCCGAAGTTTCATGATCAATATCATAAGCTTCCACTTCAATTGGTGTAGGTGCCACGGGAACAACTTCCTGTGCCGTGCTACCCACTGGTTGAAGTGATGGTTCAATAACCTCATCAAGTCTCCACCATCCTCCCACTCAACTCTTTCGAGAGAAACCTTTCCTCGAGAAAGGACCCGATTCAAGAAACAATCCATAATGCTTTCGGATCTGAATTAGGAGGTATACCCAACTGTTTTGGGTGTCCTATGAAGATGCATTTTATCCGCTTTGGGTTCGAGCTTATCTATCCTGAAACTTTTCCACATAAGCGTCGCAGCCCCAAACTTTCAAGAAACGACAACTTAGGTTTCTCTAAACCATAATTCATACGGTGTCATCTCAACGGAATTATGTGGTGCCCTATTTAAAGTGAATGTGGTTGTCTCTAATGCCTAACCCATGAACGATAGTGGTAATTCGATAAGAGACATCATGGTACGCACCATATCCAATAGGGTGCAACTACGATGTTCGGACACACCATCACACTATGGTGTTCCAGGCGGTATTAATTATGAAACAATTTCCACAATGTCTTAATTGTGTGCCAAAACTCGTAACTCAGATATTCATCTCTATGATCATATCATAGACATTTTATCCTCTTGTCACAATGATCTTCTACTTCACTCTGAAATTACTCGAACCATTCAATAATTCAGACTTGTGTTTCATCAAGTAAATCTACTCGAATCATCTGTGAAGCAAGAACATAACAATATTCACTGCATGCCTCAGCACTCATTGGACTGCACACATCAAATGTGTTACTTCCAACAAGTTGCTATCTTGTTCCATCTTACTGAAACCGAGGCTTTTCAGTCATCTTGCCCATGTGGTATGATTTGCATATCTCAAGTGATTCAAAATCAAGTGAGTTCAAACGGTCCATTTGCATGGAGTTTCTTCATGCATATATACCAATAGACATGGTTCGCATGTCTCAAACTTTTCAAAACGAGTGAGTCCAAAGATCCATCAACATGGAGCTTCTTCATGCGTTTTATACCATTATGACTTACATGGAAGTGCCACAAGTAAGTGGTACTATCATTACTATCTTATATCTTTTGGCATGAAAATGTGTATCACTACGATCGAGATTCAATAAACCATTCCTTTAGGTGCAAGAGCACTTATTCAGGTTTAATACTAATCTTGATGGTAGAGGGAGCGTGCGATGTTTGATTATATCAAACTTGGAAACACTTCCAACACATATCGTCAGCTCACCTTTAGCTAGTCTCCGTTTATGCCGTAGCTTTTATTTCGAGTTACTAACACTTAGCAACCGAACCGGTATCTTATACCCTGGTGCTACTAGGAGTACTAGTAAAGTACACATTAACACAATGTATATCCAATATACTTCTATCGACCTTGCCAGCCTTCTCATCTACCAAGTATCTAGGGTAATTCTGCTCTAGTGACTGTTCCCCTTATTACAGAAGCACTTAGTCTCGGGTTTGGGTTCAACCTTGGGTTTCTTCACTGGAGCAACAGCTGATTTGCCGTTTCATGAAGTATCCCTTCTTGCCCTTGCCCTTCTTGAAACTAGTGGTTTCACCAACCATCAACAATTGATGCTCCTTCTTGATTTCTACTTTCGCGGTGTCAAACATCGTGAATACCTCAAGGATCATCTTATTTATCCCTGATATGTTATAGTTCATCACGAAGCTCTAGCAGCTCGGTGGTAATGACTTTGGAGAAACATCACTATCTCATTTGGAAGATCAACTCCCACTCGATTCAAGTGATTGTTGCACTCAGACAATCTGAGCACAAGCTCAACGATTGAGCTTTTCTCCCTTAGTTTGCAGGCTAAGAAAATCGTTGGAGGTCTCATACCTCTTGACGTGGGCACGAGCCTGAAATCCCAATTTCAGCCCTCGAAACATCTCATATGTTCCGCGACGTTTTGAAAACGTCTTTGGTGCCTCTACTTAAACCATTTAACTGAACTATCACGTAGTTATCAAAACGTGTATGTCCGATGTTCGCAACATCGACAAAGGACGTTGGGGTTCAGCACACTGAGCGGTGCATTAAGGACATAAGCTTTCTACTGTCCGCATAATTGCTACTTCAACTTTCAACTATATTTTCTCTAGGAACATATTTAAATAGTAGAACTATAGCGTGAGCTACGACATAATTTGCAAAGGGTCTTTTGACTATGTTCAAGATAATTAAGTTCATCTTATGAACTCCCACTCAGATAGACATCCCTCTGGTCATCTAAGTGATTACATGATCCGAGTCAACTAGGCCGTGTCCGATCATCACGTGAGACGGACTAGCCAACGTCGGTGAACATCTTCATGTTGATCGTATCTACTATACGACTCATGCTCGACCTTTCGGTCTCCGTGTTCCGAGGCCATGTCTGTACATGCTAGGCTCGTCAAGTTAACCCTAAGTGTTTTCGCTGTGTAAAACTGTCTTACACCCGTTGTATGTGAACGTAAGAATCCATCACACCCGATCATCACGTGGTGCTTAGAAGCGACGAACTGTAGCAACGGTGCACAGTTAGGGGAGAACACTTCTTGAAATTTTGTAAGGGATCATCTTATTTACTACCGTTGTCCTAAGTAAACAAGATGCATAAACATGATAAACATCACATGCAATCAAATAGTGACATGATATGGCCAATATCATTTTGCTCCTTTTGATCTTCATCTTCGGGGCTCCATGATCATCATCGTCACCGGCATGACACCATGATCTCCATCATCGTGTCTTCATGAAGTTGTCACGCCAACGACTACTTCTACTTCTATGACTAACGCATTTAGCAATAAAGTAAAGTAGTTTACATGGCGTTCTTCAATGACACGCAGGTCATACAAAAAATAAAGACAACTCCTATGGCTCCTGCCGGTTGTCATACTCATCGACATGCAAGTCGTGAATCCTATTACAAGAACATGATCAATCTCATACATCACATATATCATTCATCACATCTTTTTGGCCATATCACATCACAAAGCATACCCTGCAAAAACAAGTTAGACGTCCTCTAATTGTTGTTGCATGTTTTACGTGGCTGCTATGGGTTTCTAGCAAGAACGTTTCTTACCTACGCAACACCACAACGTGATATGCCAATTGCTATTTACCCTTCATAAGGACCCTTTTCACCTAATCCGTTCCGACTAAAGTGGGAGAGACTGGCACCCGCTAGCCACCTTATGCACCAAGTGCATGTCAATCGGTGGAACCTGTCTCACGTAAGAGTACGTGTAAGGTCGGTCCGGGCCGCTTCATCCCACAATACCGTCGAAACAAGATTGGACTAGTAACGGTAAGCATATTGAACAACATCAACGCCCACAACTACTTTGTCTTCTACTCGTGCAAAGAATCTACGCAATAGACCTAGCTCATGATGCCACTGTTGGGGAACGTAGCAGAAATTCAAAATTTTTCCTACGAATCACCAAGATCTATCTATGGAGAGACCAGCAACGAGTAGAAAGGAGAGGAGAGTTTGCATCTACATACCCTTGTAGATCGCTAAGCGGAAGCGTTCAAGTGAACGGGGATGATGGAGTCGTACTCGTCGTGATTCAGATCACCGATGATCAAGTGCCGAACGGACGGCACCTCCGCGTTCAACACACGTACAGCCCGGTGACGTCTCCCACGCCTTGATCCAGCAAGGAGAGAGGGAGAGGTTGAGGAAGACTCCATCCAACAGCAGCACAACGGCGTGGTGGTGGTGGAGGAGCGTGGCAATCCCGCAGGGCTTCGCCGAGCACCTACGGGAGAGGAGATGTGTCACGGGAGGGAGAGGGAGGCAACCAAAGGCCTTAGGTATGATTGCTCCTCCTTTTCCCCACTATATATAGGGCCAAGGGAGAGGGGGAGGGCGCAGCCTTGCCCCCTCCTCCAAGGAAGGGGTGCGGCTAAGGATGGGGAGGAGTCCATCCTCCCCAAGGCACCTCGGAGGTGCCTTCCCCCTTTAGGACTCTTCCCTTTTTCCTTTATCTTGGCGCATGGGCCTCTAGGGGCTGGTGCCCTTGGCCCATGTAGGCCAAGGCGCACCCCCTACAACCCATGTGGCCTCCGGGGGCAGGTGGCCCCACCCGGTGGGCCCCCGGGACCCTTCCGGTGGTCCCGGTACAATACCAATGACCCCGAAACTTGTCCCGATGGCCGAAACAGGACTTCCTATATATAAATCTTTACCTCCGGACCATTCCGGAACTCCTCGTGACGTCCGGGATCTCATCCGGGACTCCGAACAACATTCGGTTACCACATACAAGCTTCCTTTATAACCCTAGCGTCATCGAACCTTAAGTGTGTAGACCCTACGGGTTCGGGAGACATGCAGACATGACCGAGACGTTCTCCGGTCAATAACCAACAGCGGGATCTGGATACCCATGTTGGCTCCCACATGTTCCACGATGATCTCATCGGATGAACCACGATGTCAAGGACTTAATCAATCCCGTATTCAATTCCCTTTGTCTATCGGTATGTTACTTGCCCGAGATTCGATCGTCAGTATCCAATACCTTGTTCAATCTCGTTACCGGCAAGTCACTTTACTCGTTCCGTAACACATCATCCCGTGATCAACTCCTTGGTCACATTGCGCATATGATGATGTCCTACCGAGTGGGCCCAGAGATACCTCTCCGTTTACACGGAGTGACAAATCCCAGTCTCGATTCGTGCCAACCCAACAGACACTTTCGGAGATACCTGTAATGCACCTTTATAGCCACCCAGTTACGTTGTGACGTTTGGTACACCCAAAGCATTCCTACGGTATCCGGGAGTTGCACAATCTCATGGTCTAAGGAAAAGATACTTGACATTGGCAAAGCTCTACCAAACGAACTACACGATCTTTGTGCTAAGCTTAGGATTGGGTCTTGTCCATCACATCATTCTCCTAATGATGTGATCCCGTTATCAACGACATCCAATGTCCATAGCCAGGAAACCATGACTATCTGTTGATCACAACGAGCTAGTCAACTAGAGGCTCACTAGGGACATATTGTGGTCTATGTATTCACACGTGTATTACGATTTCCGGATAATACAGTTATAGCATGAATAAAAGACAATTATCATGAACAAGGAAATATAATAATAATACTTTTATTATTGCCTCTAGGGCATATTTCCAACACATCCTACTACGGATGAAACACAAACAGAAACTCAAACGACATCCACCCTGCTAGCCCAGGCTGCTGACTTGGAACCTATCCCCTGATCGAAGAAGCAGAAGAAGAACTCCAAAACAAGCAACATCTCTCTCGCGTCAAGATCATCGGATAACCTATACCTGAAATTGTTGTTGTAGTAATCTGTGAGCCACGAGGACTCAGCAATCCCATTACCATGGGTATCAAGACTAGCAAAGCTTAATGGGAAAGGAAGGGGTGAAGTGGTGAGGTTGCATCAGCGACTAAGCAAGTATGGTGGCTAACATACGCAAATAAGAGCGAGAAGAGAAGCAAAGGAACGGTCATCAACTAGTAATGATCAAGAGGTGATCCTGAACTCCTACTTACGTCAAACATAACCCAAAGACCGTGTTCACTTCCCGGACTCCGCCGAGAAGAGACCATCATGGCTACACACGCGGTTGATGCGTTTTAATTCGGATCTGGTGTCAAGTTATCTACAACCGGACATTAACAAATTCCCATCTGCCACATAACCACGGGCACGGCTCTCAAAAATTTATACCGTGCAGGGGTGTCCCAACTTAGCCCATGATAAGCTCTCGCGATCAACGAAGGATATTCCTTCTCCCAGGAAGACCCGATCAGTCTCGGAATCCCAGTTTACAAGACATTTCGACAATGGTAAAACAAGACCAGCAAGACCGCCCGATGCGCCGACATCCCGATAGGAGCTGCACATATCTCGTTCTCAGGGCAACACCGGATGAGCACTCCGTATAACTAAAACCAGACCTCAAGTTTCCCTGAGGGGGCGCTGCAAAGGACTCTAGTTCGGACCAACACTTAGACAAGCATTGGCCCGGGGGGGCTATAATAAAGATGACCCTTGGGTTAATTACTCCCAAGGGAAAAGTAGGTGGTGGTGAGGCAAAAGGTAAAACCAAGGTTGGGCCTTGCTGGAGGAGTTTTATTCAAAGCGAACTGTCAAGGGGGTCCCATAAATCACCCGACCGCGTTAGGAACGCAAAATCCAGGAACATAACACCGGTATGACGGAAACTAGGGCGGCAAGAGTGGAACAAAACACCAGGCATAAGGCCGAGCCTTCCACCCTTTACCAAATATATAGATGCATTAATAATAATATAAGAGATATTGTGATATCCCAACATAACCCTGTCCACCATGGAGCAATCTTCAACTTCACCTGCAACTAGCAATGCTATAAGAGGGGTTGAGCAAAGCGGTAACATAGCCAAGCAACGGTTTGCTAGGAAGGGTGTCAAAGGTTAGAGGTTCATGGCAATTTGGGAGGCTTGAAGAGCAAATGATAGGTAGCGCAGCAAAGCGATAGAACGAAGCAACTAGCATAGCAATGATAGTAATGAGATCCAAGGTGACGGTCATCTTGCCTGAAATCCCGCTAGGAAGAAGAACGAGTCCATGAAGAAGACGAACGGGAGTAGTCGAACAAATCCTCACAATCGCAACATTACCGGAACTAAGAAGCAACACCGGAAAGAAACAAACAACATGGTAAACGCACAAGCATAAACATGGCATGATGCACAGACAAATATGATGCATGACCGGTTTAAAAGGCATGGCATGGCAAAGTGCACAAACAATACTACAAATTAAGTGGAGCTCAATATGCAACGAGTTGCATATTGACGGAACAACACATCAATTATTTAGTTCTCTCTTGTTTATGCACCCAACAATATTAAATGTTGTTAAACATGGCAAGGGGTGAAGCATAAGAAAACTACCTATCTAGGCAAGTTTAAATGAGGCCGGAACAACAAACAACAATTCCGGAAAATCCCCATGTGCATACCTTGAATTTGGTACTGTTCTGCCTAAACCATATTTTAGTGTTGTTAAACAGGGAAATAGAGTGCACCATGTTAATCTATGCATTTTTTTAGACAAGTTACATATAAAGAACATTTAAAACCGAGCAACGGTTATTTAGTTATGAAATAAACCATTTTATCATGTCATTTGAGCAAATTTAATCAAACATCAAGTTTAAACATTTTTAAACATGGATAAAAGCTGGATATAGTGAAACTACATAAAATTCTAAGCATTTTACCTATATAGTTTGTTTAGTTTGGATGCATGCATATATAGATATGAGCAATGCAAAACAATGGCAGTAATGTAATTATGCATGCGCTTGGAAAATACTAAAACCACATAGAAGGAAAAACATACTACGCGAGCCGAATGCAACACAGTGCAGCGGCCCAAGAGGAGATTTGGCCCAGCGGCTGAGTGTGTGTGTGTGCAGAAAAATAAAAGGAAACAGAGCAAAAACTGGGGCTGCTAGGACTCGAACCCAGTTCCTCTCTGAGGAAAACTGGCGCGCTGACCAGCCCGCCTAGAAGATGTTTGTGATGGAAACTGGACTTGATACGACATGAACAAGGTTGACCTGGTAAGGCAAAAATTGGTGAAAACAAAAGGTGTGTGGCCGTGGGGATTCGATCTCTGGTCGCCTGGGTAGAAGTGCAGCGCAACGACCAGCTGGGCTGAAACATGTTTATGCACTGGAGGGGTTTGGCCCTGGATGACACATTCTCTCGAACTAAACTGAACTGAAGAAACACGAACATGTAGCAAAGGGAAAAATGGGGGCGCACGGGATTTGATCCCGAGACCCTTTGGATACGTGCATGCGCTGTTAACCAGATGGGCTACTATCGAACTCTTGTAAGAGATGCCTTATGCTCGATATGAATGCCCTGTTGTTGATCTGACGAAACTGAAAACGGAATCAGAGATGGCTCGAATGCAGGGTGGACATGACCGGCGCCGGGAGCCAACACTAGCGGCTGCAGGCCGTCGGCGCGGTTGCGGAAACATACATGGGTGCCTGTGATCGAGCAACAACGTAAGGGGTGGCTGTGGGTGCGGACAGAAGCAGCTTCGGGCGAGGTGCTCTAGCGCAGCAAACAAGGAAACGACTTGGCTCAAAACGGCCCTGGCGATAGCACGGCAACAGCAGCTCGGACACGACGGGATCAGTGACTACATGCATGCAAAGAAGCGGTAAAGGAGGGGATTCGATGCGGCTCACCGAGGGGGGTGCGGAAGGTGAGCTCGGACGGGCGCGAGGAGGCTGATCCGAGGCGTAGGGTGTTGGGGAACGTAGCAGAAATTCAAAATTTTCTAGGCATCACCAAGATCAATCTATGAAGAGACTAGCAACGAGGGGAAGGAGAGTGCATCTACATACCCTTGTAGATCGCTAAGCGGAAGCATTCAAGAGAACGGGGTTGAAGGAGTCGTACTCATCGTGATTCAAATCACCGGAGATCCTAGTGCCGAACGGACGGCACCACCGCGTTCAACACACGTACAGCCCGGTGACGTCTCCCACGCCTTGATCCAGCAAGGAGAGAGGGAGAGGTTGAGGAGGACTCCATCCAACAGCAGCACAATGGCGTGGTGGTGGTGGAGGAGCGTGGCAATCCCGCAGGGCTTCGCCAAGCACCATGGGAGAGGAGGAGGAGGGAGAGAGGCAGGGCTGCACCAACGAGAGATCGAATCGCCTGTTATGGGCAGCCCCATGCCTCAATATATATAGGGGAAGGGGATGGCTGCGCCCCCTCTAGGGTTCCCACCTCCTAGGGGCGGCGGCCAGCCCTAGATGGGTTTTGGGGTGCGGCCAAGAGGGGAGGGGAGAGGGAGGCGCACCAATATGGGCCCTAAGGCCCATATCCCCTTAGGGTTTGCCCCTTCTCCCCCTCTAGCCGCATGGGCCATGGTGGGAGGCGCCCTAGCCCACCTAGGGGCTGGTGCTCTCTCATACTTGGCCCATGTATGCCTCTAGAGCATGTGGCCCCACTTGGTGGACCCCCGGGACCCTCCCGGTGGTCCCGGTACATTACCGATATCGCCCGAAACTTTTCCGGTTACCAAAACAGAACTTCCCATATATAAATCTTTACCTCCGGACCATTCCGGAACTCCTCGTGACGTCCGGGATCTCATCCGGGACTCCGAACAACATTCGGTAACCACATACAAACTTCCTTTATAACCCTAGCGTCATCGAACCTTAAGTGTGTAGACCCTACGGGTTCGGGAGACATGTAGACATGACCGAGACGTTCTCCGGTCAATAACCAACAGCGGGATCTGGATACCCATGTTGGCTCCCACATGTTCCACGATGATCTCATCGGATGAACCACGATGTCAAGGACTTAATCAATCCCGTATTCAATTCCCTTTGTCTATCGGTATGTTACTTGCCCGAGACTCGATCGTCGGCATCCAATACCTTGTTCAATCTCGTTACTGGCAAGTCACTTTACTCGTTCCGTAACACATCATCCCGTGATCAACTCCTTGGTCACATTGCGCATATGATGATGTCCTACCGAGTGGGCCCAGAGAAACCTCTCCGTTTACACGGAGTGACAAATCCCAGTCTCGATCCGCATAAAACAATAGATACTTTCGGAGATACATGTACTGCACCTTTATAGTCACCCAGTTACGTTGTGACGTTTGATACACCCAAAGCACTCCTACGGTATCCAGGAGTTACACGCTCTCATGGTCAAAGGAAGAGATACTTGACATTGGCAAAGCTCTAGCAAACGAACTACACGATCTTTGTGCTAGGCTTAGGATTGGGTCTTGTCCATCACATCATTCTCCTAATGATGTGATCCCGTTATCAACGACATCCAATGTCCATAGCCAGGAAACCATGACTATCTGTTGATCACAACGAGCTAGTCAACTAGAGGCTCACTAGGGACATATTGTGGTCTATGTATTCACACGTGTATTACGATTTCCGGATAATACATTTATAGCATGAATAAAAGACAATTATCATGAACAAGGAAATATAATAATAACACTTTTATTATTGCCTCTAGGGCATATTTCCAACAGTCTCCCACTTGCACTAGAGTCAATAATCTAGTTCACATCACCATGTGATTAACACTGATAGGTCACATCACCATGTGACCAACATCCAAAGTGTTTTGGGTTTGATCATGTTGCTTGTGAGAGAGGTTTTAGTCAATGGGTCTGAACCTTTCAGATCCGTGTGTGCTTTACAAATCTCTATGTCATCTCCTAGATGCAGCTACCACGCTCTACTTGGAGCTATTCCAAATAACTGTTCTACTTGGAGCTATTCTAAATTGTTGCTCCATTATACGTATCCGGTATCTCTACTCAGAGCTATCCGGATAGGTGTTATGCTTGCATCGTCGTAACTCTTTACGTCGAACTCTTTATCACCTCCATAACCGAGAAAATTCCTTAGTCCACTAGTTACTAAGGATAACTTTGACCGCTGTCCTGTGATCCATTCTTGAATCACTCTTGTACCCCTTGACTGACTCATGGCAAGGCACACTTTAGGTGCGGTACACAGCATAGCATCCTGTAGAGCCTATGTCTTAAGCATAGGAGACGACCTTCGTCCTTTCTCTCTATTCTGCCATGGTCGAGCTTTAAGTCTTAACTTCATACCTTATAACTCAGGCAAGAACTCCTTCTTTGACTGATCCATCTTGAATACCTTCAAGATCATGTCAAGGTATGTGCTCATTTGAAAGTACCATTAAGTGTTTTGATCTATCCTTATAGATCTTGATGCTCAATGCTCAAGTAGCTTAATCCAGGCTTTCCAGAAATTCTACGTCATTTCTGATCAACAATATGTCAACAACATATACTCATCAGAAATTCTATAGTGCTCCCACTCACTTCTTTGGAAATACAAGTTTCTCACAAACTTTGTATAAATCCAAAATCTTTGATCATCTTATCAAAGCGTACGTTCCAACTCCGAGATGCTCACTCTAGTCCTTAGAAGGATCGCTGGAGCTAGCATACCTTTTAGCATCCTTAGGATCGACAAAACTTTTCTGATTGTATTGCATACAACCTTTCCTTACGAAAACTGGTAAGGAAACTTGTCTTGACATCCATCTGCCAGATTTCATAAATGCAGCTAATGCTAACATGATTCCGACGGACTTTAAGCATCGCTACGAATGAGAAAATCTCATCATAGTCAACTCCTTGAACTTGTGAAAAACTCTTCGCCACAAGTCGAGCTTCACAGACAGTGACATTACCGTCCACGTCCGTCTTCTTCTTAAAGATCCATTTATCTCAATGGCTTGCCGATCATCGGGCAAGTCCACCAAATCCATGCTTTGTTCTGATACATGGATCCTATCTCGGATTTCATGGCTCCTAACCATTTGTCGGAATTTGGGCCGACCATCGCTTCTCCATAGCTCGTAGGTTCATTGTTGTCTAGCAACATGACTTCCAAGACAGGATCACCGTACCACTCCGAAGTAGTATGTGTACTTGTCGTCCTACGAGGTTCAGTAGTGACTTGATCCGAAGCTTCATGATCACTATCATAAGCTTCCACTTCAATTCGTGTAGGTGCCACAGGAATAACTTCTTGTGCCCTTGCTACACACTTGTTGAAGTAACGGTTTAATAACCTCATCAAGTCTCCACCATCCTCCCACTCAATTCTTTCGAGAGAAACCTTTCCTCGAGAAAGGACCCGATTCAAGAAACAATCCATATTGCTTTCGGATCTGAATTAGGAGGTATACCCAACTGTTTTGGGTGTCCTATGAAGATGCATTTTATCCGCTTTGGGTTCGAGCTTATCAACCTGAAACTTTTTCACATAAGCGTCGCAGCCCCAAACTTTTAAGAAACGACAGCTTAGGTTTCTCTAAACCATAGTTCATACGGTGTCACCTCATCGGAATTACGTGGTGCCCTATTTAAAGTGAATGTGGTTGTCTCTAATGCCTAACCCATGAATGATAGTGGTAATTTGATAAGAGACATCATGGTACGCACCATATCCAATAGGGTGCAACTATGATGTTCGGACACATCATCACACTATGGTGTTCCAGGCGGTATTAATTGCGAAACAATTTCCACAATGTCTTAATTGTGTGCCAAAACTCGTAACTCAGATATTCATCTCTATGATCATATCATAGACATTTTATCCTCTTGTCACAATGATCTTCTACTTCACTCTGAAATTACTTGAACCATTCAATAATTCAGACTTGTGTTTCATCAAGTAAATATTCTCAACATCTACTCGAATCATCTGTGAAGTAAGAACATAACGATATTCACTTCATGCCTCAGCACTCATTGGACTGCACACATCAAAATGTGTTACTTCCAACAAGTTGCTATCTTGTTCCATCTTACTGAAAACGAGGTTTTTCAGTCATCTTGCCCATGTGGTATGATTTGCATATCTCAAGTGATTCAAAAACAAGTGAGTCTAAACGATCCATTTGCATGGAGTTTCTTCATGCATATATAACAATAGACATGGTTCGCATGTCTCAAACCTTCAAAAACGAGTGAGTCCAAAGATCCATCAACATGGAGCTTCTTCATGCGTTTTATACCAATATGACTTACATGGCAGTGCCACAAGTAGGTGGTACTATCATTACTATTTTTTGCATGAACATGTGTATCACTACGATCGAGATTCAATAAACCATTTAGGTGCAAGACCATTGAAGGCATTATTCAAATAAATAGAGTAACCATTATTCTCCTTAAATGAATAACCGTATTGCGATAGACATAATCCAATCATGTCTATGCTCAACGCAAACACCAAATAACAATTATTCAGGTTTTAATACTAATCTTGATGGTAGAGGGAGCGTGCGATGCTTGATCATATCAACATTGGAAACACTTCCAACACATATCGTCAGCTCACCTTTAGCTAGTCTCCGTTTATTCCGTAGCTCTTTTATTTCGAGTTACTAACACTTAGCAACCGAACCGGTATCTAATACCCTGGTGCTACTAGGAGTACTAGTAAAGTACACATTAACATAATGTATATCCAATATACTTCTATCGACCTTGCCAGCCTTCTCATCTACCAAGTATCTAGGGTAATGCTGCTCCAGTGGTTGTTCCCCTTATTACAGAAGCACTTAGTCTCGGGTTTGGGTTCAACCTTGGGTTTCTTCACTAGAGCAGCAGCTGATTTGCTGTTTCATGAAGTATCCCTTCTTGCCCTTGCCCTTCTTGAAACTAGTGGTTTCACTAACCATCAACAATTGATGCTCCTTCTTGATTTCTACTTTCGCGGTGTCAAACATCGTGAATACCTCAAGGATCATCATATCTATCCCTGATATGTTATAGTTCATCACGAAGCTCTAGCAGCTTGGTGGCAATGACTTTGAAGAAACATCACTATCTCATCTGGAAGATCAACTCCCACTCGATTCAAGTGATTGTTGCACTCAGACAATCTGAGCATAAGCTCAACGATTGAGCTTTTATCCCTTAGTTTGCAGGCTAAGAAAATCGTCGGAGGTCTCATACCTCTTGACGTGGGCACGAGCCCGAAATCCCAATTTCAGCCCTCGAAACATCTTATATGTTCCGCGATGTTTCGAAAACGTCTTTAGTGCCTCAACTCTAAACCGTTTAACTGAACTATCACGTAGTTATCAAAACGTGTATGTCCGATGTTCGCAACATCCACAAACGACGTTTGGGGTTCGGCACACTGAGCAGTGCATTAAGGACATAAGCTTTCTACTGTCCGCACAATTGCTACTATCAACTTTCAACTATATTTTCTCTAGGAACATATCTAAAACAGTAGAACTAAAGCGCGAGCTACGACATAATTTGCAAAAGGTCTTTTGACTATGTTCAAGATAATTAAGTTCATCTTATGAACTCCCACTCAGATTAGACATCCCTCTGGTCATCTAAGTGATCACATGATCCGAGTCAACTAGGCCGTGTCCGATCATCACGTGAGACGGACTAGTCATCATCGGTGAACATCTTCATGTTGATCGTATCTACTATACGACTCATGCTCGACCTTTCGGTCTCCGTGTTCCGAGGCCATGTCTGCACATGCTAGGCTCGTCAAGTTAACCCTAAGTGTTTTCGCTGTGTAAAACTGTCTTACACCCGTTGTATGTGAACGTAAGAATCCATCACACCCGATCATCACGTGGTGCTTAGAAGCGACGAACTGTAGCAACGGTGCACAGTTAGGGGAGAACACTTCTTGAAATTTTGTAAGGGATCATCTTATTTACTACCGTCGTCCTAAGTAAACAAGATGCATAAACATAATAAACATCACATGCAATTATATAGTTGTGACATGATATGGCCAATATCATATAGCTCCATTGATCTCCATCTTCGGGGCTCCATGATCATCTTGTCACCGGCTTGACACCATGATCTCCATCATCGTGTCTTCATGAAGTTGTCACGCCAACCACTACTTCTACTTCTATGGCTAACGCGTT
Source organism: Triticum aestivum (assembly GCF_018294505.1). Taxonomy (NCBI): domain Eukaryota; kingdom Viridiplantae; phylum Streptophyta; class Magnoliopsida; order Poales; family Poaceae; genus Triticum; species Triticum aestivum. Next base: position 104,353,740 of record NC_057810.1, read on the forward strand.
TAGCAATAAAGTAAAGTAAGTTACATGGCGTTCTTCAATGACACGCAGGTCATACAAAAATAAAGACAACTCCTATGGCTCCTGCCGGTTGTCATACTCATCGACATGCAAGTCGTGATTCCTATTACAAGAACATGATCAATCTCATACATCACATATCATTCATCACATTCTTCTGGCCATATCACATCACATAGCATACCCTACAAAAACAAGTTAGACGTCCTCTAATTGTTGTTTGCATGTTTTACGTGGCTGCTATGGGTTTCTAGCAAGAACGTTTCTTACCTACGCAATACCACAACGTGATATGCCAATTGCTATTTACCCTTCATAAGGACCCTTTTCATCGAATCCGTTCCGACTAAAGTGGGAGAGACTGGCACCCGCTAGCCACCTTATGCACCAAGTGCATGTCAATCGGTGGAACCTGTCTCACGTAAGAGTACGTGTAAGGTCGGTCCGGGCCGCTTCATCCCACAATACCGTCGAAACAAGATTGGACTAGTAATGGTAAGCATATTGAACAAAATCAACGCCCACAACTACTTTGTGTTCTACTCGTGCAAAGAATCTACGCAATAGACCTAGCTCATGATGCCACTGTTGGGTAACGTAGCAGAAATTCAAAATTTTCTATGCATCACCAAGATCAATCTATGGAGAGACTAGCAACGAGGGGAAGGAGAGTGCATCTACATACCCTTGTAGATCGCTAAGCGGAAGCGTTCAAGAGAACGGGGTTGAAGGAGTCGTACTCGTCGTGATTCAAATCACCGGAGATCCTAGTGCCGAACGGACGGCACCTCCGCGTTCAACACACGTATAGCCCGGTGACGTCTCCCACGCCTTGATCCAGCAAGGAGAGAGGGAGAGGTTGAGGAAGACTCCATCCAACAGCAGCACAACGGCGTGGTGGTGGTGGAGGAGCGTGGCAATCCCGCAGGGCTTCGCCAAGCACCATGGGAGAGGAGGAGGAGGGAGAGAGGCAGGGCTGCACCAACGAGAGACCGAATCGCCTGTTATGGGCAGCCCCATGCCTCAATATATATAGGGGAAGGGGATGGCTGCGCCCCCTCTAGGTTTCCCACCTCCTAGGGGCGGCGGCCAGCCCTAGATAGGTTTTGGGGTGCGGCCAAGAGGGGAGGGGAGAGGGAGGCGCACCAATATGGGCCCTAAGGCCCATATCCCCTTAGGGTTTGCCCCTTCTCCCCCTCTAGCCGCATGGGCCATGGTGGGAGGCGCCCTAGCCCACCTAGGGGCTGGTGCTCTCTCATACTTGGCCCATGTATGCCTCTGGAGCATGTGGCCCCACTTGGTGGACCCCCGGGACCCTCCCGGTGGTCCCGGTACATTATCGATATCGCCCGAAACTTTTCCGGTTACCAAAACAAAACTTCCCATATATAAATCTTTACCTCCGGACCATTCCGGAACTCCTCGTGACGTCCGGGATCTCATCCGGGACTCCGAACAACATTCGGTAACCACATACAAACTTCCTTTATAACCCTAGCGTCATCGAACCTTAAGTGTGTAGACCCTACGGGTTCGGGAGACATGTAGACATGACCGAGACGTTCTTCGGTCAATAACCAACAGCGGGATCTGGATACCCATGTTGGCTCCCACATGTTCCACGATGATCTCATCGGATGAACCACGATGTCAAGGACTTAATCAATCCCGTATTCAATTCCCTTTGTCTATCGGTATGTTACTTCCCCGAGACTCGATCGTCGGCATCCAATACCTTGTTCAATCTCGTTACCGGCAAGTCACTTTACTCGTTCCGTAACACATCATCCCGTGATCAACTCCTTGGTCACATTGCGCATATGATGATGTCCTACCGAGTGGGCCCAGAGATACCTCTCCGTTTACACGGAGTGACAAATCCCAGTCTCGATCCGCATAAAACAATAGATACTTTCGGAGATACATGTAGTGCACCTTTATAGTCACCCAGTTACGTTGTGACGTTTGATACACCCAAAGCACTCCTACGGTATCCAGGAGTTACACGCTCTCATGGTCAAAGGAAGAGATACTTGACATTGGCAAAGCTCTAGCAAACGAACTACACGATCTTTGTTCTAGGCTTAGGATTGGGTCTTGTCCATCACATCATTCTCCTAATGATGTGATCCCGTTATCAACGACATCCAGTGTCCATAGCCAGGAAACCATGACTATCTGTTGATCACAACGAGCTAGTCAACTAGAGGCTCACTAGGGACATATTGTGGTCTATGTATTCACACGTGTATTACGATTTCCGGATAATACAGTTATAGCATGAATAAAAGACAATTATCATGAACAAGGAAATATAATAATAACACTTTTATTATTGCCTCTAGGGCATATTTCCAACATAGGGAGGAGCTGATCGGGCGATGGTGCTCGGACCTTGAAGCAGAGGAAGCAGGGGAGGCGACCGGGCGCTGGACTTGGCGATCCGGCTCGGGGAGGTCGCGCGAGGGGTCGCTCCAGAGGAAGAAGACGGCGCCGGTGACGGGAATGACGCCGGGCTCGAGCTTGGCTTGGCTCGACCGGCCATGGCGACGGCGACGGCAGGGAGGCGCGTTGAGGAGGCTCCCGGCCAACTAACTCCGGGGATCGGTCGAGGAGGGTGACGGGGGTGCAGGACGACATGCCGGAGAGGGTCCTCGCGCAGGCCGGATGCGAGGAAGACGACGGACGCCGGCGGTTTTCTTCTCTGGGTGCTCTTTGTTCCTTGACTCTTGAGGAAGAAGAAGAAAACAGGGGAAGGAAAAGGGGGCGGCGGCGAGAGGGAAACCCTAGGGAGGCCCTGAGGCGCCTTTATAGGAGGGGGAGGCGAAGCCGTGGTTACCCTCGTGGGCATGTGCTTCTGCCTCTCCTACTTTTACCGTGAGGGAAGAAAGTACGAGAGGAGGAAGAAAGGAGAGGAGGGAGTCGCTGCAGGTGGGGTCAGCTGGCGATTGGGGAAATTTTTACCAGGGATGTGATCGGGGCTGCGGGTCTAGGCTGCTCTTGGGCCTGCTCGGGCGGGAGGAGGCCCAAGGGTCGGCTGGCGCTAGCGGGATGCGGCTGCTGCTTCTTCTTTATTTTATTTCTTCAAACAGAAATAAAAGAGCAAAATCACAGAGGAATTGGAGATGGTTGTGAGAGATATGATCATATCAATGGAGTCCAGGATTTGTGCAGAAGTTGAATAAATTGCTTTGGTCATTTTTAAGGACAGAAAAATAATTCAAGTGTGAATTTAATTCACACTTGATCCCTTTTTGAACCCTACCAACACAACTCCAAAATGGATAATATTTGACAGAGAGGTATAAGGCATGGAGTAAGATCATCAGGAAATAAATGAACATTAATAGTGGAGGGAATAATGTTACTTGCAAAACATGAAAGAAGAAGGAAGGGAGAGGTGATGATACATGGGCATGGCTTGAGAGAGATAGCAAAGGGGTTGATATAAGCGACATGAATAGAGCAAGACAACATCATGAAGAATGCAACGCACATGGTGATTATGATGAAATGCAAAATGACAAGAGGCACAATGCAATGTAAACAATGATGATCATGAAGCAAGAAGCAAATATGACAAGGCACTCAACATGATCATGGCATAAACATATAGGAATGAAATATGCAAAAAATTATGATAAAGCAACAAACATAATAAAACACACAACAATAACTAAAATAAATGGAAGGCATCTGGAGCATCGCTCTCAGGGCGTTACAACACTCCTCCACTAACAAGAGATCTCGTCCCGAGATCTTAGGAACGAGACGGAAGAGAAAGAGGAAGAGGTGAAACAAGAACTCAAGAGTAGAAGCAAAGAATCGAGAGCACTCGAGAAGAAGAGAGGAACGAGGAGAATGACGAGAATCGAAAGCTCACGGAATAAGATAGACTATTAAAACACTCCGGTTAGAACGAGATAAGAAACGAATAAGACTGGAAGGATTTAGGCAGCACACCGGCTGAAAATGGAATGATTAGAACAAGAACTTCACAAGATGGGATGGCACTTGATGAGATGAACAACGCAATGCCTCCGGAAGAATTGAAATAGAAAGAAAAGAACTTAGAAGGAATGATTGAACGGAGTTGTTGAGAAAGTCAACAACGAAAAGAATAAGCTTGTTGTGGTCTTATAGGTAACATCTCAAGATCATAAGGTGATAACCGTCCACAAACAGAATTGATTGGATAGCTTAGAAGAACGAAGAAATGCAAAACTCCACTTCAAAAGAGTACGGAGGTTTAATTGCACTTCGAAAAGCAAGAAGGAACGATACTTGAACTCCACCAACAAAATCTTGATGAACTCTGGAAGAATGAATTAAATCGTGAAGAACCACCATGAAGAACTCCGGTGACAAAAAGGATGATGAGATAGAATGAAGGATGAAAGAATAAGATGAGCCTTGCGGAGATTTAGATGAAGGTTTCGATGACATGGCCGAGGAAATTGAACTCCGGAAAAGAAAAGATGAAAACACTTGGAACTAGAATTTTTTCATGAAGAACAAACTCCAAAGAAAGGAATTTACTTGACGATGATGAAATAAGAATAAGAATTACGTTATGCTTATCCTCATAAAATTTAATTGATGACAACCGGATTTGGCATGCAACTTATTCTTGTTGAAAAGGATTACGAAGTGACATATCGCAAACTTGGGAAGGTCTTCAAGAACCACCGATAGGATTGAAAAGAACGAATGGATTAAAATGATAATGAAGGAAAAAGAATCTTGAACGAACCACCGTAAGAATTCAAAATTACTGATGATAGAGAATGAATCACCGTGAAGAATTAGAAGAACAAATACGCTAGAGGGGATTTAGATGCAAAAGAACAAAGAGATCATGAGCTGATCAAAGAACAGTTGAACGAAGCACCGGGATAAATAGAGAACGATAACTGGAATGGTGGCCTCCGGTGAAAAGAAATGGAAAAACAACTCCTGAAATACTCCGGATGGATGAAAAGAATTTGCATGACTTGAAACAATTTGATAGGATAACATTGAGCTAGCACCACGAATCTCCGGGGAACGGACAAGATTTCGAGGAAACACTCTTCTTCGGTCTTCAAATTACGACGAGAAACACCACCAAAATTACTGAGATACTCCGGAAGAATGGAAAACAAAGAGGTTGACCCAACAATGAAATGATTTGAAAGAGATCTTGGAAAAGCATCTGACTGATGAAATTCATACTTACGTCAAACTTGAAGAGAATTGAGAATAACTCCGGGGAAAAGAAAAGAGTCAGGTAAGATCCTGGGAAAAGACCTGTGGGTTAGGGCACACTGACGAGAAAAACACCGTTGAAAAGGATTGTTGAAGAGATAGATGATGCACCGGAACACTTGAAATATTTGAATGAGGTGACAACCTCGAATTAATTCGAAGACAGACAAGTCTCTTGAGATGTCTTCCGAACTCCGGAATGATTGAATGGCGAGAGGCAAACGAGCAAGGAGAACACTTGATCCAAGGAAAAGAATGTAATCACTACCGAAAAACTTGAATTGAATCCACCGGAAAAGAAAAGAGGTGAAGAATGACGAACGAGATGAGAATTCACCGGTTGAAATAATTGACGAAAGACTGAAGGGTTCCACACGAATGAAATAAATAGTCGAGAGAGACTCAAACTCCAGGAAGAAAATGGTGGGAGGGCGGGAAAACAAAGGCAACTTGGAAGGGGAACTGACGAATATCTTGAAGAGAAAACACCGGTTGAAATCATTGAGGAAAGAAAGCAAAGACTTCGCACGAGTAGGATGGATACTCGATTACAGACTCCGGCTCCAAGAAGAAAAGGGTGGGCGGGTGGTAAAAGAAAACAACCTAGGATTGAACTTGGCAAAGATGAAGAGGCTCGAGTCGACTTGACGAGAAATGCACGGGACAAAAGAGGATGGACAACGAACAAAAACTAACCGCGTGATCCTAAAGAAAATAAAATTGAAGGGGAAGAGGAGTAGTTCAAAACACCTACGTCAAGATTCCTTACCAGAGCGACGAAGGGGCAGAGGAGTAAAAAGAAGTCCTAATCTCCGATATAACTAGACTCCGAAATCAGTTTTCTTCTAGACTCAACAACGGCCAAACTACACGATCAATCAAGGGGCTCCTAGGGTCGGTCGAGGCTCTGATACCAACTTGTCACGCCCAAGATGCGACCCTATCCTAAAGGAACTCAAAGGTCCCACCAAGGATAGAAGCGCATCTTGAAGACGCTTTTGCAAGGTGGATATCATTACATCAACATTACATAATAGATGGGGATACATATAAAAGGCATACAATGCCACACGAATACAACAATACATCATACATAAGATCAACATCCGACTACGGATGAAACACAAAACAGAAACTCAAACGACATCCACCCTGCTAGCCCAGGCTACCGACCTGGAACCTATCCCCTGATCGAAGAAGCAGAAGAAGAACTCCAAAACAAGCAACATCGCTCTCGCGTCAGGACCATCGCATAACCTGTACCTGCAATTGTTGTAGTTGTAATCTGTGAGCCACGAGGACTCAGCAATCCCATTACCATGGGTATCAAGACTAGCAAAGCTTAATGGGAAAGGAAGGGGTGAAGTGGTGAGGTTGCAGCAGCGACTAAGCAAGTATGGTGGCTAACATACGCAAATAAGAGCGAGAAGAGAAGCAAAGGAACGGTCGTCAACAAGTAATGATCAAGAGGTGATCTTGAACTCCTACTTACGTCAAACATAACCCAAAGACCGTGTTCACTTCCCGGACTCCGCCGAGAAGAGACCATCACGGCTACACACGCGGTTGATGCGTTTTAATTCGGATCTGGTGTCAAGTTATCTACAACCGGACATTAACAAATTCCCATCTGCCACATAACCGCCAGCACGGCTCTCGAAAGTTTATACCTTGCAGGGGTGTCCCAACTTAGCCCATGATAAGCTCTCGCGATCAACGAAGGATATTCCTTCTCCCAAGAAGACCCGATCAGTCTTGGAATCCCAGTTTACAAGACATTTCGACAATGGTAAAACAAGACCAGCAAGACCGCCCGATGTGCCGACATCCCGATAGGAGCTGCACATATCTCGTTCTCAGGGCAACACCGGATGAGCACTCCGTACAACTAAAACCAGACCTCAAGTTTCCCTGAGGGGGCACTGCAAAGGACTCTAGTTCGGACCAACACTTAGACAAGCATTGGCCCGGGGGGGCTATAATAAAGATGACCCTTGGGTTAATTACTCCCAAGCGAAAAGTAGGTGGTGGTGAGGCAAAAGGTAAAACCAAGGTTGGGCCTTGCTGGAGGAGTTTTATTCAAAGGGAACTGTCAAGGGGGTCCCATAATTCACCCGACCGCGTTAGGAATGCAAAATCCGGGAACATAACACCGGTATGACGGAAACTAGGGCGGCAAGAGTGGAACAAAACACCAGGCATAAGGCCGAGCCTTCCACCCTTTACCAAATATATAGATGCATTAACAATATAAGAGATATTGTGATATCCCAACATAACCCTGTCCACTATGGAGCAATCTTCAACTTCACCTGCAACTAGCAACGCTATAAGAGGGGCTGAGCAAAGTGGTAACATAGCCAAGCAACGGTTTGCTAGGAAGGGTGTCAAAGGTTAGAGGTTCATGGCAATTTGGGAGGCTTGAAGAGCAAATGATAGGTAGCGCAGCAAAGCGATAGAACGAAGCAACTAGCATAGCAATGATAGTAATGAGATCCAAGGTGACGGTCATCTTGCCTGAAATCCTGCTAGGAAGAAGAACGAGTCCATGAAGAAGACGAATGGGAGTAGTCGAACAAATCCTCACAATCACAACATTACCGGATCTAAGAAGCAACACCGGAAAGAAACAAACAACATGGTAAACGCAGAAGCATAAACATGGCATGATGCACAATCAAATATGATGCATGACCGGTTTAAAAGGCATGGCATGGCAAAGTGCACAAACAATACTACAAATTAAGTGGAGCTCAATATGCAACGAGTTGCATGTTGACGGAACAACACATCAATTATTTAGTTCTCTCTTGTTTATGCACCCAACAATATTAAATGTTGTTAAACATGGCAAGGGGTGAAGCATAAGAAAACTACCTATCTAGGCAAGTTTAAATGAGGCCGGAACAACAAACAACAATTCCGGAAAATCCCCATGTGCATACCTTGAATTTGGTACTGTTCTGCCTAAACCATATTTTAGTGTTGTTAAACAGGGAAATAGAGTGCACCATGTTAATCTATGCATTTTTTTAGACAAGTTACATATAAAGAACATTTAAAACCGAGGTACGGTTATTTAGTTATGAAATAAACCATTTTATCATGTCATTTGAGCAAATTTAATCAAACATCAAGTTTAAACATTTTTAAACATGGATAAAAGCTGGATATAGTGAAACTATATAAAATTCTAAGCATTTTACCTATATAGTTTGTTTAGTTTGGGTGCATGCATATATAGATATGAGCAATGCAAAACAATGGCAGTAATGTAATTATGCATGCGCTTGAAAAATACTAAAACCACAGAGAAGGAAAAACATACTACGCGAGCCGAATGCAACACAAGGAAACAGAGCAAAAATTGGGGCTGCTGGGACTCGAACCCAGTTCCTCTCTGAGGAAAACTGGCGCGCTGACCAGCCCGCCTAGAAGATGTTTGTGATGGAAACTGGACTTGATACGACATGAGCAAGGTTGACCTGGTAAGGAAAAAATTGGTGAAAACAAAAGGTGAGCGGCCGTGGGGATTTGATCTCTGGTCGCCTGGGTGGAAGTGCAGCGCAACGACCAGCTGGGCTGAAACGTGTTTATGCATTGGAGGGGTTTGGCCCTGGATGACACATTCTCTCGAACTAAATTGAACTAAAGAAACACGAACAGGTAGCAAAAGGGAAAAATGGGGGCGCACGGGATTTGATCCCGAGACCCTTTGGATACGTGCATGCGCTGTTAACCAGATGGGCTACTATCGAACTCTTGTAAGAGATGCCTTATGCTCGATATGAATGCCCTGGTGTTGATCTGACGAAACTGAAAACGGAATCAGAGATGGCTCGAACGCAGGGTGGACATGACCGGCGCCGGGAGCCAACACTAGCGGCTGCAGGCCGCCGGCGCGGTTGCGGAAACATACATGGGTTCCTGTTATCGAGCAACAACGTAAGGGTGTGGCTGTGGGTGCGGACAGAAGCAGCTTCGGGCGAGGTGCTCTTGCGCAGCAAGGCGTGCGGGGGTGCAGCAAACAAGGAAACGACTTGGCTCATAACGGCCATGGCGATAGCACGGCAACAGCAGCTCGGACACGACGGGATCGGTGACTACATGCATGCAAAGAAGCGGTAAAGGAGGGGATTCGATGCGGCTCACCGAGGGGGGTGCGGAAGGTGAGCTCGGACGGGTGCGAGGAGGCTGATCCGAGGCGTAGGGAGGAGCTGATCGGGCGATGGTGCTCGGACCTTGAAGCAGAGGAAGCAGGGGAGGCGACCGGGCGCTGGACTTGGCTATCCGGCTCGGGGAGGTCGCGCGAGGGGACGCTCCAGAGGAAGAAGACGGCGCCGGTGACGGGAATGACGTCGGGCTCGAGCTTGGCTTGGCTCGACCGGCCATGGCGACGGCGATGGCAGGGAGGCGCGTTGAGGAGGCTCCCGCCCAACTAACTCCGGGGATCGGTCGAGGAGGGTGACGGGGGTGCAGGACGACATGCCGGAGAGGGTCCTGGCGCAGGCCGGACGCGAGGACGACGACGGACGCCGGCGGTTTTCTTCTCTGGGTGCTCTTTGTTCCTTGACTCTTGAGGAAGAAGAAGAAAACATGGGAAGGAAAAGGGGGCGGCAGCGAGAGGGAAACCCTAGGGAGGCCCTGAGGTGCCTTTATAGGAGGGGGAGGCGAAGCCGTGGTTGCCCTCGTGGGCATGTGCTTCTGCCTCTCCTACTTTTACCGTGAGGGAAGAAAGAACAAGAGGAGGAAGAAAGGAGAGGAGGGAGTCGCTGCAGGTGGGGTCAGCTGGCGATTGGGGAAATTTTTACCAGGGATGTGATCGAGGCTGCGGGTCTAGGCGGCTCTTGGGCCTGCTCGGGTGGGAGGAGGCTCAAGGGTCGGCTGGCGCTAGCGGGATGCGGCTGCTGCTTCTTCTTTCTTTTATTTCTTCAAACAGAAATAAAAGAGCAAAATCACAGAGGAATTGGAGATGGTTGTGAGAGATATGATCATATCAATGGAGTCCAGGATTTGTGCAGAAGTTGAATAAATTGCTTTGGTCATTTTTAAGGACAGAAAAATAATTCAAGTGTGAATTTAATTCACACTTGAGCCCTTTTTGAACCCTACCAAAACAACTCCAAAATGGATGATATTTGACAGAGAGGTATAAGGCATGGAGTAAGATCATCAGGAAATAAATGAACATTAATAGTGGAGGGAATAATGTTACTTGCAAAACATGAAAAAGAAGGAAGGGAGAGGTGATGATACATGGGCATGGCTTGAGAGAGATAGCAAAGGGGTTGATACAAACGACATGAATAGAGCAAGACAACATCATGAAGAATGCAACGCACATAGTGATTATGATGAAATGCAAAATGACAAGAGGCACAATGCAATGTAAACAATGATGATCATGAAGCAAGAAGCAAATATGACAAGGCACTCAACATGATCATGGCATAAACATATAGGAATGAAATATGCAAAACAATTATGATAAAGCAACAAACATAATAAAACACACAACAATAACTAAAATAAATGGAAGGCATCTGGAGCATCGGTCTCGGGGCGTTACACATTTTCTCCGCAAGGATCATCTTCTGGATATATTTATTCATGGGCTTGGCCACTACAGTGTCAGAAGATTCAGACACGATAGCATCAACCTTGGGCCTTCCATCAGACTCATCCATCTCAGGTATAGTGACAGTTTCAGCATAGCTTGATCAGATCTCCGCAGGTATGACAGTAACATTTCGAAGATGGGGCAGCCACGCAGCCTCAGGGCGGATCTGCGCATTCATACAGAATAGCCCTTTGCTCACCGAAACACTCACATAATTCAGAAGAGCAAGAGGGTTCAGAGGGAACACCCCTTTCATCAGACAATCCTCAGGTGCAGTGATACAGCGAGTGTACCTTCCAAACGAAATTGTCCATAGGAATTGCAGAAACAGGTACCCTTCCTCAGCCTGAACTTCCACATCAAACGAGCTTCCATTGGCACGCATAAACTGCAGCCCAGAAGTTTGTGTTCCATTGACCAGAGCATCTGCAGCCTCAGAGATTTCAGAATATATCGACCACTCATCCTGGGGATCGTCAGTGGTTTCTCTTTCTCTTTCCACACCGTCCATGAGAGATGGGCCCGTGTACTGGAACAAGGTCCTGAAGCTAAAGCCCCTGTATGGTGGTGGTGCAACTGGCCATTCACCCCAACCATCATTCTGAGTCTGCTGCTGTGGCGCCTGCTGTTCCCAGGCTTTGTCGATCTGCTGCTGCAGCCATCTCTGGTGATCAAGAGCCCATTGTTGTCCGGTCGTCAGATACGAAAAATCGTACGGATGTGGGGAAGCGTTCATTGGCGGAGCATCATCTTCATTGCCAACCAGATCAGGAATTGTGTGCCTACCATTCAGAACATAAACCGGAACAGACCACGACCTTCCCATACCTAGCAGAGTGCCAATGCGTTTGATAACCAAGCTGTGGGGGACTTGTGCGATGTCACTGATGATGACTCGCACCAGCACTCTCTCTTTATTATGCCCATGCCTGTGCCAGAGATCCAGCTTTCCAAAGCACGAAACCGCCTTGTTGATGTAGTGATCATTCTGGTAGTCCATTGGAAAGGCAAGAAACAGCACCCAAGCAACATACTGAAACGGGCACCTACGCATATTTTCTCCTTCGTCATGCGGGACAAAAGAGAAGGTCATATCCTCATCTATTGGATCCAGTTGATGCGGACTCTCCTGGATAAACTGATCCCTCAGAGCAACATCAGCAAAAGCAACCATGCCTATACCAATCGGATAAACAAATGCATCTGGCACATCAAGATGGAAATCCTCTCTCATGATGCAAACTACCTCATCCAACACTAACTGTTTCTGGTGATCTGGGACCGGAGGGACAGCGGTAACAATGGCATACCTCTCATGGCTCAAAGGAGGATCATCCACCACCATCATGTTGCGAGCTAGGCTGTGATCCGGCCCATGCTCAATCCTTGCTCCCATCGGCACGAACTGGAACGGCCTCTCCGGGAAGTTGGCCATGGTAGCATCGGTGGCGACGGCGGTCACAGCAGTCCGAGGCAAAGCTGGGGAGGAGGGGGTGTGTCGCTTTGCTCGTTGGCTGACAGGGGCGGTGGAGACGGCAGAGGTAGTACTGCTTGAAGCGGAAGCGTCCGCCCAATGACTAGCGGGGGAGGGGGCCCAGCCACCGGCACTTCCTTTCTGGGACGCCAAACTAGTTTTTTAATAGGATTATATGGATTCTTCTTTGGTCTGATTGAACGAGCTCGCGGCAACTCCTTACTGCTGATACGATCTTACCGTTCCACCTTCCTCTTTTTCCAACTAAATCTAGGAGCAGAATCCTGTTGGGTTTCGTAGTAATTTCAAAAATTTTCCTACGCACACGCAAGATCATGTGATGCATAGCAACGAGGGGAGAGTATTGTCTGCGTACCCAACGCAGACCGACTGCGGAAGTGATGACACGACGTAGAGGAAGTAGTCGTACGTCTTCTCGATCCAACCGATCAAGCACCGAAACTACGGCACCTGCGAATTCGAGCACACGTTCAGCTCGATGACGATCCCCAGACTCCGATCCAGCAAAGTGTCGGGGAAGAGTTTCGTCAGCACGACGGCGTGGTGACGATCTTGATGAACTACAGCAGCAGGGCTTCGCCTAAACTCCGCTACAGTATTATCGAGGAATATGGTGGCAGGGGGCACCGCACACGGCTAAGGAATAGATCACGTGGATCAACTTGTGTCAACTTGTGTGTCTTTGGGGTGCCTCTACCTCAGTATATAAAGGAGCCAAGGGGGGAGGGGGCACCGGCCAAGAGAGAGAGGCGCAGGAGGAGTCCTACTCCTACCGGGAGTAGGACTCCCCCCCCCAATCCTATTCCAACTAGGATTCCCAAGGGGGAAAGAGGGAGAGGGGTGGCCGGCCACCTCTCCTAGTCCTAATAGGACTAGGGGAAGGGGGGAGGCACGCAGCCCCCTTGGGCTGCCCCTTTCTCCTTTCCACTAAGGCCCATGATGGCCCATATGGCTCCCGGGGGGTTCCGGTAACCTCCCGGTAACCCGGTAAAATCCCGATTTCACCCGGAACACTTCCGATGTCCAAACATAGGCTTCCAATATATCAATCTTTATGTCTCGACCATTTCGAGACTCCTCGTCATGTCCGTGATCACATCTGGGACTCCGAACAACCTTCGGTACATCAAAATGCATAAACTCATAATATAACTGTCATCGTAACCTTAAGCGTGCGGACCCTACGGGTTCGAGAACAATGTAGACATGACCGAGACACGTCTCGGGTCAATAACCAATAGCGGGACCTGGATGCCCATATTGGCTCCTACATATTCTACGAAGATCTTTATCGGTCAGACCGCATAACAACATACGTTGTTCCCTTTGTCATCGGTATGTTACTTGCCCGAGATTCGATCGTCGGTATCCAATACCTAGTTCAATCTCGTTACCGGCAAGTCTCTTTACTCGTTCCGTAATACATCATCTCACAACTAACATATTAGTTGTAATGCTTTCAAGGCTTATGTGATGTGTATTACCGAGAGGGCCCAGAGATACCTCTCCGACAATCGGAGTGACAAACCCTAATCTCGAAATACGCCAACCCAACATCGACCATTGGAGACACCTGTAGTACTCCTTTATAATCACCCAGTTACGTTGTGACGTTTGGCAGTACCCAAAGTGTTCCTCCGATAAACGGGAGTTGCATAATCTCATAGTCATAGGAACATGTATAAGTCATGAAGAAAGCAATAGCAACATACTAAACGATCGGGTGCTAAGCTAATGGAATGGGTCATGTCAATCAGATCATTCTACTAATGATGTGACCTCGTTAATCAAATAACAACTCATTGTTCATGGTTAGGAAACATAACCATCTTTGATTAACGAGCTAGTCAAGTAGAGGCATACTTGTGACACTTTGTTTGTCTATGTATTCACACATGTATTATGTTTCCGGTAAATACAATTCTAGCATGAATAATAAACATTTATCATGATTATAAGGAAATAAATAATAACTTTATTATTGCCTCTAGGGCATATTTCCTTCAGTCTCCCACTTGCACTAGAGTCAATAATCTAGATTACACTGTAATGATTCTAACACCCATGGAGCCTTGGTGCTGATCATGTTTTGCTCGTGGAAGAGGCTTAGTCAACGGGTCTGCAACATTCAGATCCGTATGTATCTTGCAAATCTCTATGTCTCCCACCTGGACTAGATCCCGGATGGAGTTGAAGCGTCTCTTGATGTGTTTGGTCCTTTTGTGAAATCTGGATTCCTTTGCCAAGGCAATTGCACCAGTATTGTCACAAAAGATTTTCATTGGACCCGATGCACTAGGTATGACACCTAGATCGGATATGAACTCCTTCATCCAGACTCCTTCATTTGATGCTTCCGAAGCAGCTATGTATTCCGCTTCACATGTAGATCCCGCTACGATGCTTTGTTTAGAACTGCACCAACTGACAGCTCCACCGTTTAATGTAAACACGTATCCGGTTTGCGATTTAGAATCGTCCGGATCAGTGTCAAAGCTTGCATCAACGTAACCTTTTACGATGAGCTCTTTGTCACCTCCATATATGAGAAACATATCCTTAGTCCTTTTCAGGTATTTCAGGATGTTCTTGACCGCTGTCCAGTGATCCACTCCTGGATTACTTTGGTACCTCCCTGCTAAACTTATAGCAAGGCATACATCAGGTCTGGTACACATCATTGCATACATGATAGATCCTATGGCTGATGCATAGGGAACATCTTTCATATTCTCTCTATCTTCTGCAGTGGTCGGGCATTGAGTCTTACTCAATTTCACACCTTGTAACACAGGCAAGAACCCTTTCTTCGCTTGATCCATTTTGAACTTCTTCAAAATTTTGTCAAGGTATGTGCTTTGTGAAAGTCCAATTAAGCGTTTTGATCTATCTCTATAGATCTTAATGCCTAATATGTAAGCAGCTTCACCGAGGTCTTTCATTGAAAAACTTTTATTCAAGTATCCCTTTATGCTATCCAGAAATTCTATATCATTTCCAATCAGTAATATGTCATCCACATATAATATCAGAAATGCTACAGAGCTCCCACTCACTTTCTTGTAAATACAGGCTTCTCCGAAAGTCTGTATAAAACCAAATGCTTTGATCACACTATCAAAACATTTATTCCAACTCCGAGAGGCTTGCACCAGTCCATAAATGGATCGCTGGAGCTTGCACACTTTGTTAGCTCCCTTTGGATCGACAAAACCTTCCGGTTGCATCATATACAACTCTTCTTCCAGAAATCCATTCAGGAATGCAGTTTTGACATCCATCTGCCAAATTTCATAATCATAAAATGCGGCAATCGCTAACATGATTCGGACGGACTTAAGCATCGCTACGGGTGAGAAGGTCTCATCGTAGTCAATCCCTTGAACTTGCCGAAAACCTTTTGCGACAAGTCGAGCTTTGTAGACAGTAACATTACCATCAGCGTCAGTCTTCTTCTTAAAGATCCATTTATTCTCAATTGCTTGCCGATCATCGGGCAAGTCAACCAAAGTCCATACTTTGTTCTCATACATGGATCCCATCTCAGATTTCATGGCTTCAAGCCACTTTGCGGAATCTGGGCTCACCATCGCTTCTTCATAGTTCGTAGGTTCATCATGATCTAGTAGCATGACTTCCAGAACAGGATTACCGTACCACTCTGGCGCGGATCTTACTCTGGTTGATCTACGACGTTCAGTAGTATCTTGATCTGAAGTTTCATGATCATTATCATTGGCTTCCTCACTAACTGGTGTAGGTGTCACTGAAACAGTTTTCTGTGATGAACTACTTTCCAGTAAGGGAGCAGGTACAGTTACCTCGTCAAGTTCTACTTTCCTCCCACTCACTTCTTTCGAAAGAAACTCCTTCTCTAGAAATGATCCATTCTTAGCAACGAATGTCTTGCCTTCGGATCTGTGATAGAAGGTGTACCCAACAGTTTCCTTTGGGTATCCTATGAAGACACATTTCTCCGATTTGGGTTCGAGCTTATCAGGTTGAAGTTTTTTCACATAAGCATCACAGCCCCAAACTTTAAGAAACGACAACTTTGGTTTCTTGCCAAACCACAGTTCATAAGGCGTCGTCTCAACGGATTTTGATGGTGCCCTATTTAACGTGAATGCGGCCGTCTCTAAAGCACAACCCCAAAATGATAGCGGTAAATCTGTAAGAGACATCATAGATCGCACCATATCTAGTAAAGTACGATTACGACGTTCGGACACACCATTGCGCTGTGGTGTTCCGGGTGGCGTGAGTTGTGAAACTATTCCACAGTTTTTCAAATGTACACCAAACTCGTAACTCAAATATTCTCCTCCACGGATCGTAGAAACTTTATTTTCTTGTTACGATGATTTTCAACTTCACTCTGAAATTCTTTGAACTTTTCAAATGTTTCAGACTTATGCTTCATTAAGTAGATATATCCATATCTGCTCAAATCATCTGTGAAGGTGAGAAAATAACGATATCCGCCTCGAGCCTCAATATTCATTGGACCACATACATCGGTATGTATGATTTCCAACAAATTTGTTGCTCTCTCCATAGTACCGGAGAACGGTGTTTTAGTCATCTTGCCCATGAGGCACGGTTCGCAAGTACCAAGTGATTCATAATCAAGTGGTTCCAAAAGTCCATCAGCATGGAGTTTCTTCATGCGCTTTATACCGATATGACCTAAACGACAGTGCCACAAATAAGTTGCACTTTCATTATCAACTCTGCATCTTTTGGCTTCAACATTATGAATATGTGTATTACTACTATCGAGATTCAATAAGAATAGACCACTCTTCAAGGGTGCATGACCATAAAAGATATTACTCATATAAATAGAACAACCATTATTCTCTGATTTAAATGAATAACCGTCTCGCATTAAACAAGATCCAGATATAATGTTCATGCTCAACGCTGGCACCAAATAACAATTACTTAGGTCTAATATTAATCCCGAAGGTAGATGTAGAGGTAGCGTGCTGACTGCGATCACATCGACTTTGGAACCGTTTCCCACGCGCATCGTCACCTCGTCCTTAGCCAATCTTCGCTTAATCCGTAGCCCCTGTTTCGAGTTGCAAATATTAGCAACAGAACCAGTATCAAATACCCAGGTGCTACTGCGAGCATTGGTAAGGTACACATCAATAACATGTATATCACATATACCTTTGTTCACCTTGCCATCCTTCTTATCCGCCAAATACTTGGGGCAGTTCCGCTTCCAGTGACCAGTCTGCTTGCAGTAGAAGCACTCAGTTTCAGGCTTAGGTCCAGACTTGGGTTTCTTCTCTTGAGTAGAAACTGGCTTGCTGTTCTTCTTGAAGTTCCCTTTCTTCTTTCCTTTGCCCTTTTTCTTGAAACTAGTGGTTTTGTTAACCATCAACACTTGATGCTCCTTTTTGATTTCTACCTCCGCAGCTTTCAGCATTGCGAAGAGCTCGGGAATAGTCTTGTTCATCCCTTGCATATTATAGTTCATCACGAAGCTCTTGTAGCTTGGTGGCAGTGATTGGAGAATTCTGTCAATGACGCAATCATCCGGAAGATTAACTCCCAATTGAATCAAGTGATTATTATACCCAGACATTTTGAGTATATGCTCACTGACAGAACTGTTCTCCTCCATCTTGCAGCTATAGAACTTATTGGAGACTTCATATCTCTCAATTCGGGCATTTGCTTGAAATATTAACTTCAACTCCTGGAACATCTCATATGCTCCATGACGTTCAAAACGTCGTTGAAGTCCCGATTCTAAGCTGTAAAGCATGGCACACTGAACTATCGAGTAGTCATCAGCTTTGCTCTGCCAGACGTTCATAACATCTGGTGTTGCTCCAGCAGCAGGCCTGGCACCCAGCGGTGCTTCCAGGACGTAATTCTTCTGTGCAGCAATGAGGATAATCCTCAAGTTACGGACCCAGTCCGTGTAATTGCTACCATCATCTTTCAACTTTGCTTTCTCAAGGAACGCATTAAAATTCAACGGAACAACAGCACGAGCCATCTATCTACAATCAACATAAACAAGCAAGATACTTTCAGGGACTAAGTTCATGATAAATTTTAAGTTCAATTAATCATATTACTAAAGAACTCCCACTTAGATAGACATCCCTCTAATCCTCTAAGTGATCACGTGATCCAAATCAACTAAACCATGTCCGATCATCACGTGAGATGGAGTAATTTCATCGGTGAACATCATTATGTTGATCATATCTACTATATGATTCACGCTCGACCTTTCGGTCTCCGTGTTCCAAGGCCATATCTGTATATGCTAGGCTCGTCAAGTTTAACCTGAGTATTCTGCGTGCACAACTGTTTTGCACCCGTTGTATTTGAACGTAGAGCCTATCACACCCGATCATCACGTGGTGTCTCAGCATGAAGAACTTTCGCAACGGTGCATACTCAGGGAGAACACTTCTTGATAATTTAGTGAGAGATCATCTTATAATGCTACCGTCAATCAAAGCAAGATAAGATGCATAAAAAGATAAACATCACATGCAATCAATATAAGTGATATGATATGGCCATCATCATCTTGTGCTTGTGATCTCCATCTCCGAAGCACCGTCATGATCACCATCGTCACCGGCGCGACACCTTGATCTCCATCGTAGCATCGTTGTCGTCTTGCCAATCTTATGCTTTCGCGACTATTACTACCGTTTAGTAATAAAGTAAAGCATTACATCGCGATTGCATTGCATACAATAAAGCGACAACCATATGGCTCCTGCCAGTTGCCGATAACTTGGTTACAAAACATGATCATCTCATACAATAAAATTCAGCATCATGCCTTGACCATATCACATCACAACATGCCCTGCAAAAACAAGTTAGACGTCCTCTACTTTGTTGTTGCATGTTTTACGTGGCTGCTACGGGCTTAAGTAAGAACCAATCTCACCTACGCATCAAAACCACAACGATAGTTTGTCAAATAGACTCCGTTTTAACCTTCGCAAGGACCGGGCGTAGCCATACTTGGTTCAACTAAAGTTGGAGAGATAGTCGCCCGCAAGCCATCTCTGTGCAAAGCACGTCGAGGGAACCGGTCTCGCGTAAGCGTACGCGTAAGGTTGGTCCGGGTCGTCTCGTCCAACAATACCGCCGAACCAAAGTATGACATGCTGGTAGGCAGTATGACTTGTATCGTCCGTAACTCACTTGTGTTCTACTCGTGCATATAACATCAACATAAATAACCTAGGCTCGGATGCCACTGTTGGGTTTCGTAGTAATTTCAAAAAATTTCCTACGCACACGCAAGATCATGTGATGCATAGCAACGAGCGGAGAGTATTGTCTGCGTACCCAATGCAGACCGACTGCGGAAGCGATGACACGACGTAGAGGAAGTAGTCGTACGTCTTCTCGATCCAACCGATCAAGCACCGAAACTACGGCACCTCCGAGTTCGAGCACACGTTCAGCTCGATGACGATCCCCGGACTCCAATCCAGCAAAGTGTCGGGGAAAAGTTTCGTCAGCACGACGGCGTGGTGACGATCTTGATGAACTACAGCAGCAGGGCTTCGCCTAAACTCCGCTACAGTATTATCGAGGAATATGGTGGCAGGGGGCACCGCACACGGCTAAGGAATAGATCACGTGGATCAACTTGTGTCAACTTGTGTGTCTTTGGGGTGCCTCTACCTCAGTATATAAAGGAGCCAAGGGGGGAGGGGGCGCCGGCCAAGAGAGAGAGGCGCAGGAGGAGTCCTACTCCTACCGGGAGTAGGACTCCCCTCCCCCCCAATCCTATTCCAACTAGGATTCCCAAGGGGGAAAGAGGGAGAGGGGTGGCCGGCCACCTCTCCTAGTCCTAATAGGACTAGGGGAAGGGGGGAGGCGCGCAGCCCCCTTGGGCTGCCCCTTTCTCCTTTCCACTAAGGCCCATGATGGCCCATATGGCTCCCGGGGGGTTCCGGTAACCTCCCGGTAACCCGGTAAAATCCCGATTTCACCCGGAACACTTCCGATGTCCAAACATAGGCTTCCAATATATCAATCTTTATGTCTCGACCATTTCGAGACTCCTCGTCATGTCCGTGATCACATCCGGGACTCCGAACAACCTTCGGTACATCAAAATGCATAAACTCATAATATAACTGTCATCGTAACCTTAAGCGTGCGGACCCTACGGGTTCGAGAACAATGTAGACATGACCGAGACACGTCTCTGGTCAATAACCAATAGCGGGAACTGGATGCCCATATTGGCTCCTACATATTCTACGAAGATCTTTATCGGTCAGACCGCATAACAACATACGTTGTTCCCTTTGTCATCGGTATGTTACTTGCCCGAGATTCGATCGTCGGTATCCAATACCTAGTTCAATCTCGTTACCGGCAAGTCTCTTTACTCGTTCCGTAATACATCATCTCAAAACTAATATATTAGTTGTAATGCTTGCAAGGCTTATGTGATGTGTATTACCGAGAGGGCCCAGAGATACCTCTCCGACAATCGGAGTGACAAATCCTAATCTCGAAATACGCCAACCCAACATCGACCATTGGAGACACCTGTAGTACTCCTTTATAATCACCCAGTTACGTTGTGACGTTTGGCAGTATCCAAAGTGTTCCTCCGGTAAATGGGAGTTGCATAATCTCATAGTCATAGGAACATGTATAAGTCATGAAGAAAGCAATAGCAACATACTAAACGATCGGGTGCTAAGCTAATGGAATGGGTCATGTCAATCAGATCATTCTACTAATGATGTGACCTCGTTAATCAAATAACAACTCATTGTTCATGGTTAGGAAACATAACCATCTTTGATTAACGAGATAGTCAAGTAGAAGCATACTAGTGACACTTTGTTTGTCTATGTATTCACACATGTATTATGTTTCCGGTAAATACAATTCTAGCATGAATAATAAACATTTATCATGATTATAAGGAAATAAATAATAACTTTATTATTGCCTCTAGGGCATATTTCCTTCAAATCCGTGGCACAAAAATTGG
Organism: Triticum aestivum; assembly: GCF_018294505.1. Lineage (NCBI taxonomy): Eukaryota > Viridiplantae > Streptophyta > Magnoliopsida > Poales > Poaceae > Triticum > Triticum aestivum. The sequence goes on from NC_057810.1 coordinate 104,375,142, forward strand.
CCCCATGGCCCAGCAGCTTGCATCGCTTGCACCAGATAAGCCCAGGACAGAATTCTCTCGGGTGGGCCGGGCTATTAAATGGCTGAGTAATAAATAGCGCAGTTGCAATAGGTGTAAGGCGTTCCGCGATGATTTTGTTCATTCGTGCTCTGAAGGTCCAATGGTTAAGCTAAGAAATTACAGGCAATAGTGGCACGAGATCGAGCCAATTATTCGCGTGATTATTTTCGGGAATGAAACTGTTCCTGGGCCGAGTGTAGAAACGGCCCACAGAGGGCGCGCTGTAGGCGCCACTTCCACGTTCGAGCGCCTACAGCGCCGAGCAGGAGCTCCCACAAACCAGAGGCGGTTCAGACTTCGGGGGAAGAGAGAAAAGAATCGTACGGATTATTGAACGAGAAATCTAACCACCAGTCGACTTGTGGTTAGCGTCAGGCACGGACGATTCTGTTCGATCGAGCGATTTTCTTTTTCTCCCGCGTCGCGTTCCATCGAGCGATTTTCTTTTCCTCCCGCGTCGTTGAACCATTTTTTTATGCACAGCTCGTACGAGTTCCCTCGACCATCTGTCCCTCCGATTTTCCTTTCCTCCTGCGTCGCTGAACCATAATCTGCAACAAATCCGCATGACCTGCGAGCCGTCAGATATTCATCGCGCGCACACATGTCTCTCTATGACTCCCGATTTTCAGGTGCCTAATTAACTCCGTTAATCTCTCTGATTCCCGATTTTCAGGTGATGCGTAACTAACTCGCCTTAATCTCTCTGACTCCCGATTCTCAGGTGCGTAATTAACTCGCGTTAATCTATCTGATTCCCGATTTTCAGGTGGTGAGTAATTAACTCGCGTTAATCTTTCTCATCAAAAAATAGTGTGCCAACAGGATTCGATCCTTGTAACTTTTACAAGGTAACCCACTAGCCAACCACCTCACCTACGTTCCTCTTTTGTAAAAATGAAAACAAATAGGCTTTTTAACCTGTCTCCTTTTCTTTGTTTGCACAAAAGTGAATGCAATATCCGATCTTTTCTTCACTTAAGTAGATTATTTTACCAACTCGTCTCGAGTTGATGATACCATGGTAATTTTGGTGGGGGGGGGGGGGGGGGTTGATGAAATATACCGTTGGTAATTTTTGTGTGTGTATAGCATGGTAACTCACACATTACATACCTGATAACTTATGTACTCGGTACTGATTACTTTGGCAATTGGGAGGGAGGCGTTGACAAAATATCCCGGGTCATTTTTGTGTGAATATCATGATAACTCACACATCACATACCTGATAAACTTATGTACCTTGATCCTGGTAACTTTGAGGGAAGTGGTGTTGATGAAATATCCCCAGTTACTCTGATGTGAACAACATGGTAACTCAGACATCAGAGACTCGATAACTTATGCACCCTGGTCCTGGTAACTTTGGCGAGAAGGGGTGCTGAAATATACCCCCAATAATTTACGCACCGCAAACATGATAACTTTTCCCTCCACCGAAGGGAGGGGTTTTGATGAAATATACTCTCGATAACTTCTGTGTAAATATGATGATAGTTTACGCATCACTGTCCTGATACCTTTTATGCAAATAACATGATAAATTATGTACCCAGTCCTGTTAACTTTGTCGGTGGGGGTAGGGGTGGGGGGAGTCGTTGAAACATACCATGGTAACTTCCATGCAAATAACATGATAAATCACACATCATAGACATGATAAATTATGTACCCAGTCCTGGTAACTTTGTCGGTGGGGGTAGGGATGGGAGGAGTTGTTGAACCATACCATGATAACTCTTATGCAAATAACATGATAACTCACACATCGCAGACTTGATAACTTATGTACCCGATCCTGGTAATATGGCGACTGTGGCGAGGGGCGTGATGCCCCGCTAATTTCTGTGTAAATAACATGGTAATAGAAACATACAAAATTGATAACTCCCATACAAACGTCACTATAACTTTTGACCTGAAACTTTTTTGTTGAAAAACATACACCCGATAATTTCTGTGTAAATAACATGATGATGTATCATCGCAGACTTGATAACTAATATTTTACGTTTAAACACCATGGTGTCTTTCATCCAAGGGAAAAAAGTTTTTGAAACATTTCACAGGTAATTTCTATGTTAAATTACCATACTTTTCCATGCTTTTAACCTTCTCGTACTGTAGTTACCAGCCTTATCATGGTATAGTTATCATGTTACTCAGAACATAGTTATCACGCTGGTCATTGCCAAAGTTACCAAGCCAAACTTTATTTTTTCTTTTGATATGGCAGAAATAAGAAAGGTTCAAATAACATTGTCATTCTACAATAGACAACAACAAAAGGTGGCTTAGTTGGTTATTAGGCTCGATAGGTATTACATAGACCTGGGTTTGAATCCTCTTTCAAGCACTTTTATTTTCTTTTCATATTATGCAGCGAAAAACCAGAAAAAACCACTAGCAATTTACTATCGAATATTATGCAGTCGACTGGTGGTTAGCACAGTCCATTATCGAATACGGAGTCCGTATCCGTAAGAAAAACGAGGATGCTTCTATATCGATCAAGCTTGTGTCACCAGACCAATCTCGAAAGAAGTCCAAATAACCCCCCAGGGCTTCACAAACCGACTAGATTACCTCCTGAGGTCTAAAACCGGGTATTTAACCCCCCTAAGTTTCCCCAAACCATGTGAATCTTCCACTAAGCCTCATTAGAGTGGTTTTGCAGACGGTTTTGTTGATGTGGCACGGTGCACCTCGTTCTTAACCCGCACCTGGCCTCGTCCATTCTCGTCCAAGCAAGAGCGAGTGTCTCACCAGTCACCACACCAGCTACCTGTCTATGCCTGACATTACCTCGCAGCTCGCCGAGTTCCATTCTTGTAACTCTGTCACCTTCTCGGTGATCAGCCTCCCGGGGTTGGTGTGTAGCCAGCACAAGGCCAGCAACGTCTCCACACCTGGACACTAGACTCAAAGGGCATGCCTTCAGTCAGGCGGACTGCATCGTCGAACCTGCTTCTACGGCCTAGTGCACTGCATACCGCTGGAGTTGATGACCGTCTGGGCCGTCGAGATCCTCCTCTATGGCGACCCCTAGCCGTGCGTGACCAGTGCGGCAGTGCCTCGTACTCAATCTCTCCGAGGCAGACTGGTAGGGCAGTCGAGGCTGTCGGGGAGCAGGTCATTGGCGCCGGAAGTGGCAAGGAGTCGGAGCGTCGCTCACGAACGTCGCCATCTGTTGGAAGCCGCGCGCGGCACAGGCGCGCGCTTGGTGAGTTGTTGCCTACGGACTACAGGGAAGAAGCGAACGAGGCCGGTGAGAGAGCTACTGACGTGACTAGGGCACACAAGGGACGCGATGGCAAGCCGAGATTGCATCAAGCCAAAATACAGCCGGCTGCTGGCTGTTGCTGCTTCCGATCAGTACCTCAACGCTGCATTGTTGTCAAGGGATCTGTGAGGACGTGAGCGATGGAAAAAGAATCCTATACGACCGGGTCGTACCGACCCGATCGTGAGACCCACTCCCTCGTGCGCCAGCTGGCCATCCGAATCTCAATGCATCGTTCCTCGCCCGACCGCCAGCCCACCTCGTTCCCCATGTCCCATGCCTGTCCTTTCAGCTTCTAAACTGATTCATCTTCCAAAACAGAAAACCCATCTCCATCTCTTTCATCTCGCCGGCGACGGCGTGGCAAGATGGCGCCGCCCGATGACAGCAGCGAGGCCCCAGATCGTGGAACATATACGGCAACCCCTCCATCTGAACATCCTCTGCCCACATCTCCAATCATGGTGAGTTCAGTAATACTAGTGCCCTCTTCCTAGGAAATTCCTTCTTTCTGAAGATTCTTGATTGATCTCATTCTTCCATCTCGCCGGTGATGGCACAGCCCGACGACGACACCGAGGCACCAGATCGTGGAACATATAGAACAGCCCCTGGACCGGAACCTCCTCTGTCCACAGCTCCTCCACTGATGTTGAGTTCAGTATACTAGTGCATCCCTCTTCCTAGGAAATTCCTTCTTTCTGAACCATCTTGATTGATCTCAGTACCCTTGCAGCAATTGCCAAGGAACACAATTCCGCCGAGGACGAGCAGCACACCAAGGGACAATCAGGATTTGCAAGATGAAAATAATGTTCCAAGTGTTGGGATGAGCTTTCAATCCGAGGAAGAGGCATACCAGTTCTACAATTCTTATGCTAAAATAAAAGGATTTAGAGCATCTCCAACAGCCGCGCTAAAGCGCAGCGCGCAAAAAACCTGTTTAGCGCACGCGCTGCGGCTGGTTTTGCGCGCCCGCCTGCGCTGGCTCCAGCAGCCGTGCCACAATGCAGCGCGCGCGCGCCGCTCTAGCAGAGCGCAAAAATACAGCGCGCGCGACTCGCCGGGCATTTTGCATATATGGATATTTTGGACAAAAATGAACATGTAAAATTTGACACAAACAAGTTGATGAATAAAAGTTCATGCCCACAAGTTCAAAATCATGCCCACAAGTTTATCCAACCAAGTTCAAATGCAAACTAAAAGTTCAAGACATGAAAGACACATCAATCTTCATCTTCCTCTTCTTCGTCTTCGTCCTCATCTTCCGAAGACGACTCTTCCGCCTCCGAAGATGAATCTTCCTCCCTCTCCTCATCACGCACCGCATCACGCACCGCATCATGTGAAGCTCCGACGGCGTTGGCAAGATCTTCAACGGCATCTTCATGGGAATGTGTGTGAGAAGCCATGACGGCCGGAGGTGCACCCATGGCGGCCGGAGGTGCACCCATGCCTCCCATGAGAGAAGCAAAACTCATGCCTCCCATGGCGGCCATAGCGTCGGAGGGTGCTCCAAAGCCACCCATGCCTACCATGGCGGCCAGAGGTGCACCCATGCCTCCCATGACTCCAAAGCCACCAATGCCTCCCATGGCGCTGAGGCCACCGCCTCCCATGGCGCCGAGGCCACCGCCTCCCTTGGCGCCGAGGCCACCGCCTCCCATGGCGCCGAAGCCACCACCTCCGATGGCACCGAAGCCACCCATGCCTCCCACCCATTGCACGAACCAAGGCTCTTTTTCGGATCAAGACTTCTTGTTGGGCAAGATTGACATACTCTTTTTGCGCCGTATTGAGGTTAGATGTGTCCATGAAGAACAAGTGCTTCTCCCATTCCAACAACTTAGCTCGCTCCTCATTGCTCACTTTCCTCTCCTCCAAAGTCACCTTTCTCTCCTCGGCCGCCACCCTTCTCTCCTCGGCCGCCAACCTCCTCTCCTCGGCCACGGCATCTTGGTTCCTTGCCATTTTCCTCACCTCATTGGCTTCGACCCTTGCCTTAACAATAGCTTCCATAGCATTTTTGAGCTCATCATCTCCTTTCCTCTTCTTCTTTTCGGTTTTGTCTTTCTTGCACCCATCCGGTCGTTTTGCCTTCGAGTATGAAACCGAGTTGGGTGTGGGGCTTCTCTTGCCATCATCACTTGATGCATCATCCTCCTCATCATCATCATTCATCTCATTTGCTCGCTTCCGTTTGTTGCTCAAATGCAAATCCTCCAAACCATCACGCTTCTTCCATTTCTCATCATCCTTTAACACTTCAAAGCAATGAGGCAAGGTAAAGATCCTGCCTTTCTTGATCTTCCCCTTCTTGGTTGTCCTTGTCTCTTCTTTGAACAAGTTTTGTGCAATGTTGTACTACAAGAAAAACAAAACAAGTTAGCACTTCGGTCACCAAAAACAAGTATGATGAACATATATGAGATGCCACTTACTCGATCATCCTCATTTGTGCCACTTGGGTTAATCTTGTCCACTGACTTTTGCGCGGCCGCCCACTTTTGACAATCCGAGTTGATTGTCGACCATCGGGACCGAAGTGATCTCTTGGAGCGGTCAATTCCACTCTTGTTGTGAGCATCAAAGTGTTCTTTCATTCGCCCCCAATACGCGTCTCTACTTTGATCACCTCCAATGGATGGATCCCTCGACACATGCAAATAAGTGTAGCATAGTAACTTGTTATCGGTGGTGGAGTAATTGCCCGCTCTTCCTTTCGGCGCCTCGACAATTCCCTCACCCTCCTGGTCCACCTCAAACTCATGGTCTTCGAAATTGATGTCATTGGTTTGAGACCAATGCGAATTGTTGGACCCAACACCCATAGTGGACATGTATGCATCATCGTTGAGACTACAAAGTTTTTTGAACAATGCACATAAGCTATCTATATGTGATGATCATGCATTGAAAATATAAGAAGAAAAAAATACTTGGAAATTTTTTCACCTTGGGGGCATTTCGTCGAACACGTGGTGCGCGTCGGCGGCCGGCTCAACGAGTGAGCTCGCCGGTGCTTCGGTAGCCACCGCGGCCGTCGAACGCCCTGCAAGCTTTTTTCCCTTCGCCTTTGTGATGCCGGAGCCGTCCGCCGCCTTGTTCTTCTTCGCGGATGTTTTGCCCTTCTTCGTCCGCGCCGCATTGGATACCTTCTTCGACGGTGCGGCGGCGGCACGGGATGGCGCCGGCGCGACGCCACCCGGCGCCGTAGTCATCCGCGGCGGCAAGAAGAGGCTGCGCGCAAGGCCGACGCTCGGCGGAGCTCCGGCGGTGGCGACGCCAGCGCTCGCTGCGCTAGGGTTTCCGGCGGCGGCGGGGGGGGGGGTCGCGGCTGTACAGCGGGGTGAGCGGAGCGCCGGTGTGCGCGTCCATAGTGGGTGGTAGGGCGCCGGCGCCGGCGTGCACGGGGCGTAGGACGAGGAGAGGAGAGAGTGCGGCCCGAGCGCTCGAGTGTGCCGCGCGCTGTAGCTAGCGCCCCAAATACACCGCGCGGATAAGTGTTTTTGACCGCGCGCCCAACCCGTTATAGCGCGCGGGCCGTTTTTGCGTGCCCGCTGGAGCGACCCGCCGCGTTGCGTGCGCGCTAAAAAGGCCTAATTTGCGGCGCGGCGCTAATTTAGCGCGGCTGTTGGAGATGCTCTTAGCATTAGAAAGTGCCACCTGAAGCTTAGAGCAGATAACACTTTAAGTGCCAGATATTTAGTTTGTAGCAAGGCAGGTGTGAAGGCCACTCATCCAACACATGTACCCAAGAAAGAACAAGCTATTTCGAGGACTGATTGCATGGCACGTGTTCAATTCAGCATCAATCGGGAGGGTATTTGGAGTGTTTAAAAAGTCATGCTCGAGCACAATCATCAGCTTGTAAGTCCAGACAAGAGGCACATGCTTAGATCACAGCGTCAACTCTTAGATGCTGACCGCCACATGATTAAGCAAATGAGGACATCCGGAATTAAACAAGCTGAAATATATGATTTCTGTGAGGTTTGGTATGGTAAAGATGCTATGCCATTCTTGCAAATGGATTGCAACAATTACTTACGAAGTGAGCGCTCGAAGTATTTGGAGACTAAAGATGCACAAACATTAACAGAGTATCTAACGAATAAGCAAGCTGAGGACCCTTCATTTTTCTATGCCATGCAATTAAATGATAATGATGGTACAATAATGAATATCTTTTGGACTGATGGACAAGCTATCATGGATTATTATGTCTTTGGAGATGCTGTTTCCTTTGACAACACATTTTCAACAAATAAATTTCAAATGCCATTCGCTCCATTTATTGGTGTTAATCATCACAAACAAACAGTTCTTTTTGGTGCAGCGCTGCTATATAATGAAACTGCAGATACATTTGAGAGGAATTCAAGAAGCAATTCAGTTTGTCGTGTGTGTTGCTAGGCACTGATGGCACAATTAGCAATTACAAGTTGATATCTTTCGAGTACAAAAATGATGAAGCCGTAGTGTGTTTGAACCCAACTACTTTGGAGATAACTTGTTCATGCAAGTTGTATGGCTGCGTAGGTATGTAATACATGCTCCCTCATTTCCTTGAAATGCATAGCCTTTGAAATTACTTTCTGAAATTGTGTTAAACATTGTAGGTATATTATGCAAGCACATCCATAAGGTTTTCACCTACTGCAATATCATCACCCTGCCAAGTCAGTACATAATGAACAGATGGACAAAGCATGCAAAGCAAGAAATTTTCACATCCAAACTTGATACCAATGATAGCCTGGATTCCATGTTTGCACATACTTCTAGAAAAATGATGTCACTTGCATTGAAGTGTAAAGCTTCAAAGGAGGTCCTTACATATCTCAATGCTGGTATTGATAAGTTGGCATTGGAAGCACATGAATTACTTAGCAATTTAAATTTGGATGAAGATGAGGACTCTGAAAGTTCATCCGAAATGACCGAATCTGTTGCCAAGACAACGGTGTCATTTAGAGCTCCTGAACGAATAAAAGGTCCAACGAAAAAAAGATCAAAAGATGTGCTAGAGGGAGCAAAGAAAGGGAAAAAAAGGTACATTTAATTCTTATGTGTGAATAAGTAGCAAGGTATCCCTTCTATCTCTTATATGTACACACAATGTGCAGCAAAAGGTACAAATCATCCAACAAAGGAATCGGTGTTTGTTCCATCTACAGTTGGCCCTTCAGAATTTGCTTGCGCCGGTACTACACATCCACCTATGACCATGGCATTTGGAGAGTATCCATCAGCTTTTGTTCCACCTATTCCAGGAGAATTTGCAAGATTATTGCTTCAAGCTCATGGAGATGGCACAACACCGCCGACTGCTCGTCAATTAGATTTCAGCGAGGGTGCTAGTACATCAAGGTTTCAGCAGACGTCTCGGTCGTGCCCTGCTTGTTTCTAATGCTAGTTAGCTGGGCATGTCAGCTAAAGGGTGTTATTTACTTGAAGTTGTCGTTTTATTTTATAAATGTGTGCTAGTGTTGGTACCTGAATTGGTGAACATATAGTCCCTTGGCAAACCTGGAATGTTTTGCTCATGCCAAATGATGGTACTTGTTGCAATATTAATCTGAAGTTATCCTTTTATTCTGTAGCAATCTAATTTGTGGCGTTTATTTTTCTGAAAGTATTGACCAGATACAATCTAATTTGTAGCACCGAAGAAGTACAAATGTTTTTCTCAATATACTGGAAAGCAACAACACACAAGTTCTCTGTTTCAGGATAGGCACACTATTTTCATAAATGAATATGCTTATATGCATGTCAGCTTGTTAAATCAGCATATAGGCATGCATGTTAGCAGTTTGTATTCTTGGCTGATATAGAATCTGCACACTGCACATCATTGATATCACAAGAGCTTCAAATACCAAGAGCTTTTATTCAGTGTACATCAGATTCATTTATACAACCAAAAAGCTCCACAATCTGCATCGACTAAAAAGTTCTTCTTCCTTTTGTCAGAACAATATGCTTTGTGCAGTTTCTTTTTGCTCCAATTGTCAATGAATAAGAGAATAACTTCCACACAAGCATATCTAGCAGAATAAGCAGATGCAAATGAACAGAGCATATAGCTACGTGCTTGTGTTGCAACCAGCAGATGAGCCGTTGATATGACAATTGGAGGCATCAGGTCATAGCTCCTCTCCTCGTTTCACATCTGCCCAGTGCTCTCAGCGCGCTCTATGCTTGAAGTGCAGCCAGCGGGTACATGTCCAGTAGCTACGCCGCCACATCCGGCAGGGAGAAGTAGCTGGCGTGGTGCCGCGAGCTGAGCCGGCTACGACCGTGGCGGTTTCCTGCGGGGATGGAGCACCGGAGTAAGGGACTTGCGCTCAATGAGCATGCCATGGCTAGATGTGGCGAGCGGCAATGGCGGGGCCGCCGACGGGCCGTTGCTGGCGAGGGTAGAGTGGGCCGAGCTTGGGTGGTATGGCGTCGACGAGCAGAACAGCGGCGATGCGGCACCGACAACTGGATTTGGGGTGGAGTAGAATCGTGATTTGGAAACAGGAAAGTGGGGAACGAGACGACGGGGGGCTGGAGGTCGGGCGAGGAACGATGCGTTGAGATTCGGATGGCCAGCTGGCGCACGAGGGAGTGGGTCTCACGATCGGGTCGGTACGACCCGGTCGTATAGGATGGCATGACGATGGGAGGGGAAGAGAGGAACTGTGCCGAGTTGCCTAGGTCGTATCCGCAACCTTGCCACGTCAGCAGAACCGCCTGCAAAACCACTCTAAGGCTTGGTTCGGTTCTAGTGGTTTTGAACCTCTGGGGGGTCCAATCCCTGCAAGGATTGGGTGAAGCCCCTCCCGTCACCAAATCCACACTAATCCCTGCTACCTTTCTCGAGAAATCCCTTCTGACCACATATCCATTCGGTAAATCCCCGCAACCCAGCAGTAGGTCAACAACACAGAAGAGGCATGAATCACAAGTGGAGCAACGAGACAGTAGGCTGCTTTGGCCGTCGAGCACGCGCCTGGATGGAGGAAGAGGGTCGCGCCGGGATGGAGGAAGAGGGTCGCGCCGGGGATCTGCTGCAGGGAGGAGGAGGAGGAGGGGGGCGGGGGCGGGGACGGGGGGGGGGGGAGGGGCGAGGTAGGAAGCAGAGGGAGTTCCTTTGCTCCGGCCCCTAGCCGTCGTCCAGTCCTTCCTCGCCGCCGCCGCCGCCGCCGCCCTCCCCCGTCGCTCTCTTTCTCTTCTCCTTTTTCTTTTGAGACGAGGAGCCGAGACAAGACGTGGTTTACTTCCACGTGGGGGGAGACGTGGCTCAAAACCCGGTCGAATCCCTGCAGTTTCGGAGGGATTTTGGTGGGAAATAAACCCGGCCGGGTTTAACCGAATATGTATCTCTACTATTAAAGGAGAGTCGAACGTCATGATGGTTCGACCTCCTTCTTCCCACCTACGATGACCACTTCCCCTCGCACCATCCCTCGCGTGAAAAAAATCGCCAAAAAATCTCCGTCGCGCGAGGGCCACGATCGCACCACACCAAAAAAAGGAAGCTCAGCCCACGTACGAGATTCATCCAACAGCCGACCCACTCACGCACGTCTCCAACCCACTCTCGATCCCATCTCTCTCCCGAATACTCACGCACGTCCCCAACCCCCTCTCGATCCCATCTCTCTCCCGATTTTTTTGGCAACGCCAGCCTCCTCTTTCATCTCCCATGGCGACCTAGGAAAGGGTAGGTAGATCCATCTCGCCCACTTCTTCCTGCCGTCGTCATCGTCCCCCACTCGACCATGCTAGCTTCCGCGATTTGGATGCCTCCCCTATGAGGAATCGGCGCGTCGTACTCATCGCAGGTGGCGGCGGCCATTGGCAAGGGCTCGTTTGGAAGAGCAGGTGGCGTACAAGGTCGCGTCGAGGTCCAACAACCGGAACATCGGCTCCGTAGGAACGCCGTCACAGGTGCGTCGATCTCAATCTTCTCCTCCATTGCCGTTGTCTTCGTTACCTGTGTATCTCAATCTCAATCTTCTCACACTCATGAATTTTCAGTACGATGGGTTTTTCTAATTCAGATCTTGCTTGCCTTATCGTGATATCTTCTTTGCCATGGTAAGCACACTAGCACAGCATGGTTCGTTCGCCCTCATAACTTTTGTTATGACATTAGTGTTGTTCAGAAAGCAGGAGAAAATACCGGAGTACTCTTCTGTAGTGTATTGTTGTTCAACTGAAACATATGCAGTGGGTTTGATGGCCGCAGGATAATTAAAGCCAAGGTAAAGACTATACATTCACAATTCCTATAGTTATAAACAAGAAAAAAAGATATAGGCAAGTACTATTGTTTTAGATGCCGGTAAAATGGACTAGAATTTCATGAGCTGTTTAGTCAGCATGCTACCACTCATCAGTGGTGGAGGACGAAATTTTTTCGAGGTAGGGCAGCCGAGACTACAGCACGTGAGACTTCCTCGCTGCTAGCCTCTAGCGCCAGGGCGTGCGTCTCCACCGTCCACTTTGGCATCCGGCACCCGCACTCCTGCTGCCTGCTGCTAGCCGCTAGCCCGCTGGGGTTCGCGCGTGGCATGTGCCTGGGCTCGTGGTTTGCGTTCTGCTGTTCCTGTTCGTACCTTCGTAATGACTGGTTTGGTACGTCATGTGTGTGTGTCGTATGTGCAGCTATCAGGCAGGGGCATGACCGAAGTCACGTCCCAACATCAAAGAGAACTCTTCCTTTCAGTGACTTATGCGTGTTTGCCGGAAATAAAGGTTGGGCGGATACCCTGCCTCGCCGTACCGAGTGCTCCGCCGGTGCTACCACTAATATCCTTGTACTGTACTAGCTTCAGTATTTCTCCCACTTTTTCTGCAACATGTGTAAATGTAGTTACAATTGAGAAAGCGAGAAATATTTGTTTTGTGAAAAAAATTGCCATATCTTTGTTATCTCGATATCAAATTATTGCAAATTATTGCTGAATGCATCTTCATTTGAGAAAATGTGGACGGCCACAGGAGAAACATAAACTTTGTCATATAAAGTTGGAAGTGTTTAACTGCTCAAACTTTCTACTTTGCAAACAAATAAAGTGATGCAAGGTATTCAGATGTCTGTGGTTGATGATAATTTACATTGAGTTCAGCATTAAATTAGTATTTAATTGTTGCCTTTGTGCTTGCTACTGTTTCATGGTTTCAGAAACATGTCTACTGTGGACTGTTTCATAGCTTATCTTTTCCAATCCGTTATCTACATATATCTACCTCATGTTAATGCACTATCAAAATTGTCTCATTAATTCTTGTCACTTTCTCAAATAAAAATTATCCTTTGCCTGGCTTGCCCCTAATTTTATAAATCCCGTCAGAATTCTAAATCTTATTTCTATGCAGAACTCGAAGAATTCCAAGAAAGATCATTGCTTCAAGGTTGGCAGTGGCCACAACATAATTGACATCAAAACTAGATCTGGGTCCTACATATCCGGTCTTGCTTGGTTATATTTCTTTTTTCCATTCTGTTATATACCTACATATATGATTGGTTTGCTACATGAGGTAGCGACGAAATCACCTGATACAAGGTCAAACTAAGTTTCTATTCCTACAGTACTAGCTACTAGCCAACAATGTGTTTACGACTCTCATCACAGAGTGATTAATCATAGTAAACTATGTGCCAGCTTATGTGAGTCCAATCGATCTATCTTTTATTGGCATTACCCGTTGTGTAGATAGGGATTATCCACACCAACCTTCATAGACTCCTAAAACTATCCTAGGATTATCAGTTTCTCAAACAATTGAAGTTGCAGCCTATGTGAAATCTTTATTGCCTGATATGGTAGCACTAACTATTTTTCTTTATTTTATGAATCACAGTCTAAAGGCTCAAAAGCAGTTGATCATTACCTGTCACAGTAATACAAAACACCTATCTAATATTGGGGAAAATGTATGTATTTTCTCAAGCAGCTATGTGGATATAGGTCTTGCTGAAAATTTGTAACTGAGCTTGTAATCTTAACAATTGTTGTGGAATAGTCAGCTGATATGTTCATATGTGAATCATCCACCCAATTAGCTACAATGCTTTGCAAGGCCAGTACCATACCAACATTGGAGCCAAAAGATCATGTGGTAACATCAAATGCTATCACCTTTCACATGACATTTTTTTTCATTCGAGTATGATTATCTGTGGATCTAGATTGGTTAAGTATGTGCTTGGTAGATTGGTCATTATTGAAACTACATAACATTGTTTTGGGCCTTTGCATTGCCCTTACTCTTGGAATGGCCTGACTTGATATTACTATTATACTACTTTGCTTGTATTGTTGTCTTGTGTGCTCGTATTCTATAACATGGTCTTAAGAAGAGGAAGAGATTATGTGGCCAGAAAAAATCAATTTTCTTAATATGTAAAACCACATACAAAGCCAGAAATTGTTTCAAGAACTTCCCTACATTTGTAAGATGCTTCCAATAGTCACTGTTGATGATATAACCGCAAACTGCTATGGAATCTGGTATCATACTGAGGTTGGATGATATTTAATGACCATTTTTTCCTTCTATATTGTTGATGATCTCTTAATGCACAATATCAGAATTTTATTTTTCGCCATCTTCACCTATTTCCTATTGTTTCTATTCAATGTACGTTAATGCAAATTAATTCGAAGTAAATTATTCTTTGTAGCCAAATTGGACACATACATACGGTATGAAAATTTACGCAGAAGAGAAGGGCCCATCACTCCAGAGTCTAGGAAAGTTGGGTAAATGTAATCGTTTTATGGTACGTGATTTGATCAGGATCAAGTCTTACAGTATTAAACGTGGAATTTTGATTCAGTTTTAGAACTTCTTTTATTTGAAAATAATTAAACAGGAATTGAAAATAAGCATCAGTTTGCTTAGGCACTTAATAGTATTATTTTGCTAGCAAGGTATTCATTTCCATCTTTATATATTCTGTTGTCATGTTTTTCCCCCTATTTCTGCTGAACTGGACACATACATATATACATAAACACCGGTTCCGCAGAAGAGAAGGGACACTTTACTCTAGGAAAGCTGGGTAAATGTAATCTGGTACATAATCTAATCCCGTGCAAGTCTCGCAGGATTAAGTGTAGAATTTCGCTTCGGTTTAGATTTTCTATGTGTCCAAATAGAATTAAACATGAACTAAATAGAAAATATTGTGCTTCCCTATAGTTTTGTGTAGTAACACAGTATGCGGGTGTTGGACTGTCCTATGGTGCCAATGGAGTCCCGCCGATGTTGTTCTTTACTTGGTGCACTTATAAATTGTTCTCCGAGCCTGACTAATTGAACAATCCTGATTATCATAATGGTGTTCCTTTGGTCTTTACAATTGGCTGATATTGTCTGCAAAGATTGAATGTAAATGATGTTCTGCTGTTGTGGTTTTGTCTGCAAGGATTATGTGTAAAATAAGGGGCAAAGAAAACAAAATATATGCAGTTTAAAATTATCAATTGTTATCCATTTAAGTCTATAGTCTATCTTATAGCTTGGTTAAAAAGCATAAAAATGAGCAGTAGGTATTTCCACAACCATGGTTATGCTTGTTTGTATGCATTGAGCTGACCCAGAGTGCTCATACTATCATGGATGTTCTTGTGGAGCACTAGCAACTCGTAAAGTTCCAAACTTAAGTTTCGCCAAGGATATTCATCTATCCAAGTTTGGCATGCTACTATAAAAAAAATGCCAAAACAATCAGTCTACCATTTTTATCTCATACTTCTTCGTACTTATTTCAGGAAAAATGCAAAACCAGTCAGCCATCAACCCTAACAGAGGGGCTAGCGCTCTTTATCTCTAACGTATAATCCTTTTATTTGGCGTTGTTGCCATGCCGCTATAGTTGGTCTTTTGCTGTTCTCCTTTTCCTGTAATCAGTTGTACTTGGTTTTCTCTATCCTCATATCAATGAAAATGCAGCGTTGATTATGTTTCATCAAGAACATGTACTCCCTCCGTTTCTGAGCGCTTCAAGTAGATCTTGGTTAATACTCCTTCTGATCTATAATAAGGTTTGAACTAAAACCACGACACTTGTTATGGATCATACGGAATACAAGATAATCAGATAGATACTTGTTCTATGTGTATGCCATGTCTAACTATATTATTCTATGAGTACATTTGAAGCGAAATCAAATTCGTTATTTTTGGAATATTACATGTCTATATTTCATATATTTGTGTGATCTTTGACATGCCTTATGTCTACACTATATGAGATGACTAAAAGCATAAGGAGCCGTGGCAACGCACGGGCAGTCAACTAGTATAAGCTAAGCGGGGATCCAACCCCTGCGAGGGTAAAACCCACGGGGTTCGGGCCAAAACCCCTCCGATCCCGGCGGGGGTGGGATTAAACGAACGAAGCCTAATCGGGATTGGTTTAGGAAAGCCCGGGGGTACATACCCGGTTTTAGAACTCAGGGGGTAAATTGGCCCGTTTGTGAAACACCGGGTGGTTATGTACGTGGACTTCTTTCACCAATCTCTCTTTTCTCTCCAGCGATCCGGCTCTCCAGCGAGGCTATGGCGCTTGTGCCCAACCCCGGCGATCCGGCTCTCCGCATCTACGGGCCGAAAATCTATTCTGGGTATCCCTCGCCCGAGGATGAGTCCGAGTCCAGGTCTTACCTGCTGCACAAGATCGGCTCCTTCTACCGCAAGGCGCGGAGGCGGCTCGCCTGCCGCCGCCGCGTGCAGCCGCACGGCCTCTGCGTCGGCCTCCTCGACCCGGTCGCCAACATCGTCATCAACAGTACCATCGCCCACCACTCCCGCAAGCGCGACCACGAGGTCGCTGTGCTGCAGGAGGACCTGGAGCGCCGGTCGCTGGACGGCCTGGTGGTCTTCCTCACCCGCATGTTCCCCAACCTCGCGGAGGGCCTGGCCGTGCGCTACCTGCACCTCGCCAAGGCCGACGCCCTCATCGCCGCCTGCGCCGTCGCGTTGGACCACGGCATCAAGTGGTTCCACGACTCCGAGGCGGCGCCTGCGTTCATCATCACGGCCCTCAAGTGCGCCGGGCTGGCCGCCGGGCACCCCGACGCCGCCCGCCTCATCTGCGCCTGGCGCAACGTCTCCAGCCGCGTAGACGACGCGCTCAGCCTGCTCGACTTGCTCCGCGAATCACAATCATCGCCACGCCACTGCTCGCACGTCGTCAGGGAGCTCGTCTCCATTGTCAACGAGGGACCGCAGGCCCGTGAAGTAGCCGTGCGGTGCGCGTGGCAGCTCGCGGAGGCTTCCCTTCGCCGTCATCCCCGGAGCATGCCGCAGCCGGACAATGACCTGCCCAACCGGACGCTCCAGGACACGATCCACGGGTACTACCTCGAGGCCCTCACTCGGCTGTCGGCGGGCCCTGGCTTCCACCGCAGCCTGATCAAGGCCGGCCACTGCTACGGCCCCCTCGACCCCGTCTCCAACATCATCGGCAACACCGTCTGGCACCACGCCACGTTCCCGCCTTCCATGAAGCTCGAGCAGAACGTGATCGGCACGCGGAGCCTCCACCGGATGGAGAACCGCTCCCTGTGCGGCCTAGTCTCCTTCCTCTGCACTCGCTACCATGGCTTTGGTTTCCAGCGATCCGTGCGCTGCCTGCTTGAGGCAGACGCCAGCCTTGCGCTCGCTGATCCCGACCTTGATCCTGCCGCTGCCGCAATTCGCCATGTCCAGGAGGCTCAGAACTCCCCGGACACCGGTCTCAGGGAAGCCTTCTTGGCAGCCGCCACCGCGGCCTGCCACCCCAACCCGGACGCTCAAGCAAAGCTTCTCACTTCATGTAAGGCGATGCTGGGGCCTGCCATGTCTTTGCTGCGTCCGGGCCGTGGCAAGCTCTCCTCTCAGGATGTTCAGCGGCTTGCCAGGTTGCTATCTCCGGAATCCACATATGATCATGACTGCGAGATGGCACTTCCCCCGGTCTCCCTCAAATCCTACCCCCTTGCGGACCTAGCAGACCTCTATTCAGTGGTCTCCAAGGGGGTCAACGTTCTGTTGAACAAATATCGACAGATGCCAAATGGGGATCCCAGCTACGAGCTTCATACGATTTGTGGTGTGAATGACCGGGTCGGCGGTCCTGCTCAATGGCCTCCTCATGAGTGTGGCCGCTGTCACGTCAACTTCCTGGCTACTCCCAAAAGCCCCTGTGATGGAAAACCGACTTTGTTTTTTACTGAAATTCAAAGCGATGGCACATACGATTCCTTCTGTTGCCCTGTTGCTCTGCCTCCGCCATGTGCTGGTAAGCTGTATATAACCAACCCTATGCAAATATTTTTCAAGTATCTTATCTAGTCAGTATATTTTGTTTTATATGCCAACGGTTTTTCACATGTCTTATCTAGTCAGTATATCTTGCTGTATATGCTATATATATATATACAGAGTCTGAACCACCATGGTGCATCTTTACCACAACAGACCACTAGATTGTGTTTTGTTACTCCGCCAGCCTGAACTCTCGTATCTGGAGTGAAAAATAAAATTGTTGAAGAAAAGGAAGTGTCAAAGATGAAAAAGGAAACAAAAGTCGAATGCCTATACTTGAATATCTCCATGTTGATATGTTAATGAAGTCGAACATTTCGATCAAGCAGCCTGCTATAGTGATCAGCATGTAGCTTGATGATCCCTTCACCATCGTGCTCATTTCCCAGTCAACAAACTGATAATGTTTACAATCAACTAGGACACGGTCATCCAATCACCCTTTATTTACACATTACACATGGTTTATGTCAGCATTCTATGGCTCCATGCATTATGGAACTTGTAAGCCGCAGGAAATTTCATTTTTGATGTGTTTTTACGTGCACACAGTTTTATGCATTAACATTTAATACATATTAATTACCTCATGTGTTGGCAGCACAAATTCGGTGTGTTTACTGCGAAGCCATGGGGACTAGAATTGTGCATCCAGTCGCGATAGACTTCCGCGGCCGTGATTCGGAGTTTGAGATGCTGGCCCGCGAAAAAGACCCCTGTCAGCGCGAGGAAGCAACCTTGAGAATCATCAGCCATAGACGTCTCATGGCGGAGAATGTTCATTGCAAGGAGAAAGAAGATATCCTCTATGATGGAGTGGATGGGCACAAGAATAAGTTTGATAATGTGAGTTCCCTGAGTGTGGAAGAAGCTATGTTACTGGCACCACTTTGTCGCTATATGTAAGGTGTTGTGGCATTGGAAAATACTGTGCCAATGCAAGACAAGTTAAAGTTTATGTTATCCTAGGAGTTGGGATGGTGCTCATGAAATTTAACAAGTGGTTAACTCGTACTGTTTAGAATATATCCAATGATGTGTGTTAGTAACGGCATTTGAATGTGCCAGCTGATTGTGTAATTGCAGTTTACACTCTAAACTAATTTGGAACTGCTTTGGTTAGCAATCACGCATCTTTGTTGTCAAATTTGGTTGTGCTGCTTTGAGATGTACTTAAGCCTGAGGAAAATTGGTTTGCGGCCGAATCTAGCTGGGTAAGAAAAATCTTTTCATGGGCTGGGCTGTATATTGAAGGCAAGCTGTAAATAGGGTCTTTTATTCTCATCCTAGGTAGACTCGAGTGCCTGCCAAAATCCGCATGTTCCTATGGAGATTATCTAAACAATCTTTGCCGACAGAAGATGTCCGAGCACATAGACATATGTCGGATACAAGCTCATGTGGGCTGTGTGGGGCGCCGGATTCATGGAAACACTCGCTTTTAGAGTGCACAGTGGCCCGATGCACTTGGGCACTTATGGAGGAAGAACTGGGCTTCGAGGTGGCTACCGCGTCTGAACCGGTGGCAAAGAACTGGCTGTTTGCACTAATGGAGAAGATACCGCATGACAAGTTCGTGTTGATGGCGGTGACGCTCTGGGCCATATGGACTGCTAGGCGGAAAGCTATTCATGAAGCGATCTTTCAAACCCCACATGCAATAAAGGTAATCATCACTCGCTTTATCAGGGACTTGGAATTGGTAAGTGACAAAGGAGCCACGAACCGGATTCAGACGGCACCAAGGGGGGCTACTCCTGCTAGAAGGCCGGCTACACCACCGGCGGGTTTTATGACGATACACGTAGATGCAGGGATCAGGGCGCAGAGAAAGGGATCTGCGGCCGCGGTCTGCCGGGACAGTTCTGGTACATATCTTGGAAGTGCGGCTTTGGTAATAGACGGGATGTATGATCCCGCAACTATGGAGGCTATAGCATGTCGGGAAGCTATCTCATTGGCACAAGATCTCCAAGTTCATAATCTAGTAATATCTTCAGATTCAAAACAGGTGGTCAATGACATATTGAAGGGCAGTCAGGGTGCATATGGAGCCGTCATCAGTGAGATTCAGGCCAGATCGGCTGCTTTTAATTGTAGCTTTATTTTAGCACATAAACTAGCTAAGTTTGCTCTTACCTTAGCTCAGGGGCGTCATGTGTGGCTTGGCCAGCCACATGACCCAGTTTGCATCCCACACTCTGTGGAATTTAATCAATAAAAGGCTATTTACCCCTCAAAAAAAAGGTGAAAGGATTTTTATTCTTTGCCTAGATCCCTCCAGCCGATGCGCTACACACAAACTTACAACCAGCGAAGTCTACCATTAAGGCCTTGGGATCCCTGCCTATTCCCCGGGCGGAGAAACCACGGGCCACGGGTCGTCATCCTCCTCCTCCCCGAATCTCGCCTCCGCCTCCAAGATTCTCATACCTTCCGATGACGACGACTAGGAGATCATCCTCCTCTTCCACCCACCATTTTTGCTTCTCGATGATGATGCCTAGCTTCCATGCTACACGCACTAACGAACGTTAAATAAAATAGGCATAGCAGGGATTCGATCCTAGGATCGACTAGTTACTTCCCAACGCTGCTAGAATATGGAGAGCGCGGCCTACTAGAAGCAAAATTAGCCGGGTTTTACAATGTTTACTTTCTTTTCCTGTTTTTGTTTTATTTTTCTTTTCTTTATTTTTCTTCATTTTTACTCGCCTAATTCAATATGCTTTTTCTGTGTTTTTTATTTTTACTCGGTTTTTTCATGCTTTTTTCAAAATAATAACGGTTAAGAAACACATAAAATGTTGAAATAAGTATAAAAAATTGTTTAACGAGTATTGAAAGAATATTGAATAAGTATTCAAAAATGATGAAAACAAGTATTTTGAAAATGTTGAACAAGTACTTGAACATGTTGAATAAGTATTAAAAATGTTGAACAAGTATATGGCAAAGGTTGAAGAAGTATTAAAAATTGTTGAACTAGTATTTAAAAAATGTTGAACAAGTATGAAAGAGTATTAGAAACGTTGAACAAGTATTTGACAAATGTTGAATAAGTATTAAAAATAGTTGAACGAGTATTTGAAAATGTTGAGCAGGTATTTCAAAATGTTGAATAAGTATTAAAAATGTTGAACGAACACTTGAAAATGTTGAATAACAATGAAAAAAATGTTGAACGAGTATTTGGAAAATGTAAAACATGTATTTGAAAAATGTTGAAAAATGCTGCCACCCCAACCCGGACGCTCAAGCAAAGCTTCTGGCGTCGTGTAAGGATATGTTGGGGCCTGCCTTATCTCTGCTGCGTCTGGGCTCCGGCAAGCTCTCCTCTCACGATGTCCAACGGCTTGCCAGGTTGCTATCTCCGGAATCGACACATGATCATGACTCCGAGACGGCACTCCCGCCGGTTTCCCTCAAATCCTACTCCCTTGCAGACCTAGCTGACCTCTATACAGTGGTCTTCAAGGGGGTCAATACCCTGTTGAATAGATACAAGCAGATGCCAAATAGGGATCCCAACTACGAGCTTCATACGATTGGTGGTGTGAATGACCGGGTCGGCGGTCCTGCTCAATGGCCTCCTCATGAGTTTGGCCGTTGTCACGTCAACTTCCTGGCTACCCCCAAAGCCCATGTGGTGGAGATGGGGATCTGATTTTATGTTTTGCTGAAATTCACAGCGACGGCACACACGACACCTTCTGTTTCCCTGTGGCTCCGCCTCCGCCATGTGCTGGTATGCTACAACCAACCCTATGCATGCCAATATTTTTCATGTGTCAACACTTTATGGCTCCTTGCATTGTGAAACTTATAAGCCGCGGAACATTTCATTTTTTATGTTGTTTTTATGCGCACACAATTTATGCATTAACCTCGTGTGTTGACAACACAAATTCGGTGCGTTTACTGCAAAGCCATGGGGACAAGAATTGTGCATCCAGTCGGGACGGACTTTCGAGGGCGTGAGTCGGAGTTTGAGATGATGCCCTGCGGAAAAGATCCCTGTAGGCGTGAGGACGCAACCTTGAGAATCATCAGCCATAGGCGTCTCATGGCGGAGAACGTTTATTGCAAGGCGAAAGAAGATATCCTCTATGATGGCGTGGATGGGCACAATAATAAGTATGATAATATGAGTTCCTTGAGTATGGAAGAAGCTATCTTATTGATGGGTAAAGTTCCTTTGTAGCTCGAGCTCCACGGCACCTGTTATCCTCTCCGTCTGTTTCACATTGAGATATGTGCGTCCGAAGCATCATTAGCACCGTGACCTTTGCATGCAGCGATCAGGAGACAGGAGCTTGGATGGACCTGCGGTGCAGCGCACTGTACATGCATGTGACGAAGGTGGCTACTGGCACAAGGAAAGATAGAAAAGTCAAAAAGGGATTGAAGTGGGATCTTCTGCGAACCATATGCAGTTTTAGTGGACTAAATTACGTGAGGCCACATAGCTTTGTGTACAAATAATCTGAAATTATACTGTTTGAGGGAGAGCACGCCTCTGGAGGTCCTCATGTCCTGCCTCCTCTACTGTTTGGGAGAGAGTGCGATGAGACAGTACGAGAGAGAGAGCGATGAGAACAACTATTTTCTGTCACTTCTCTCTCTTGCCATTCCTCCTTTCTCTCCACTAAAAAAATAGGAAACGAGATAGATAACAACAGTATAGAAAGAATATGACAAGCTGACAAGAATCTCGCTTTTGTCATCTCACATGCATCGCTGCCTCTGGTGTGTCCTGTATGCATGCAGATTCCAATTCATGTTATAATATTGTGTATGAGAGAGAGGTCCTGTCAGAATTTCACATCGGTGTAGGAGAGAGAGAGGCAGTGGTGTTCACGTGCATGAGAATTAAGCGCTAATTGCCCTGACGCATCTGCAGCTTTTCAACACTATGCACATATCCCTATGCACCGGATGCCATATTGAACGACCACGATAGAGGGTACCCTGGAGCTCAAGCTACAAAAAACTGCATTCTGAAGGGTGCCAATATGTCGCTATCTATATGGTGTTGTGGCATTTTGGAAAATAATGTCACAATTGAAGACAAGTTAAGTATATGTTGTCCAAAGAGTTAGGATGGTGCTCATGAAATTTAATAACTGGTTTTTTTTTGCGGGAAAAATTTAACAAGTGGTTAACTCGTACTATTAGAATATCCTATGATGGGAGCTGATTTTGTAATTGCAGTTTACACTAAATTAATTTGGAACTGCTTTGGTTAGCAATCATGCATCTTTGTTGTCAAATTCAGTCGTGCTACTTGAGATATACTTGTACTGGCCGTTGGTAAGAGTCATCAGAGAAGCCTCGTCTATATGACGCAGGCGGGCCTAATATGGGGTTGGCTCATTTTGTCCCACTCAAAAATAAAAAATAAAATCTGACAGAGCCCAAGAGAGCCCAGCTAGCCCATGCAGATGTGCTTGGAGTCGTAAAATGGACCCAAACCAGGGCACTTCCTATTTAGCGCTGCAGGTGCCCGTTTGTCGAAATCACTAGTTAAGGAGTACTCCTTGCGGAGATCACTGCAACTTTCCCAGGTTGCGACAAGTGGCGCGCTGCATGTGCGCCACTTGTCGCAACCTGGGAGTTTTGCCTTTTTTCGTAGATCCGTTTATTCAAAACGTTTTATCTCTTAAACCGTGCGTCCAAATCTCGAACCGCTTTCGTCGTTGGATTCCTCGCGTTGAGATCTTCAAAACTAGATCCCATGTTGATAGGTTTTGATGAATTTTTTTTCACGAAAAAACCCGGACGAAAAAACCGTCTAGAGCGCGACACGTTGCAAATGGCTGAGAGCGCGCCAAGTGGCGCTGATCGTTGCGGGGCTCCCGAAGAAGCGCTCGTAAATTAGTTTTTTAGGGGGAAACCAAGTTTTTATTCAGCAAAAACCACAGAGTGTGGGATACATCTCTGGTCGTGGGATTGGCCCAACCAAATGTGCCGACCAGGACCTAAAGAGAGAGAAAACTTGGCTAATCTATGTGCATCGACATTGAATGCACGGCGTTCAAAAGTAAATTTACAGTTTAGGGGACTAGCTAAACTATTAATCTCCATGATGATGGCTCCATTGGCTCCTTTGCTGCTGTTGTTGATAGCCCCAACTGCGCCCTTCGAGTCGGAAGCCATAACAATGTTGAGAAGGTGTTGAGGTCTTGCGCCAAAGCGAGCGCCTCCCTGCATGCTATCGTTTCAAGGACTTCAGGATCATCCACTCCTTGGATTACAAGGGTTGAGCTACCCAGGAAATTACCATCAGCATCTCGACACACAGCAGCCGAAGAACCCCCTAGTCCCCTGCGACATGCCGCATCGACGTGGATTTTTGCAAACCCGAGAGGAGGCGCTTTTGGGCGTGTGGCGTTCATATTTGCTGTAGGAATTCGCTGCTCGTTCTGTGGCCGGGCAGGCTCAGCTATCATCTTCAGTTCCTGCAGGTATCTATTGATGAAACCTTTGATGGTTTGGGGGCTCTGAAATAATCCCTCATGAATAGCTTTCCTTCTCGCTGCCCAGATGGCCCATAATGAAACCGAGAGCTTCACAAATTGATCATGCGATAACGTACTCATGAGGGTGAATAGCCACTGTTTAGCTTTAGGTTCAGTGATGGTTGCTAAGCTTTGTGCCAATTCTTCATCAACAAGGGCCCAGGTGCACCTTGACATGGTGCATTCTAGGAGGGAATGCCTCCATGAATCCGAAGAGCCGCAGATACCACAAGCGCTGGATGTTGACATATGCCTGTGTGCCCTTACATTGTTGGTTGGAATGGACTACTTGGAAAGCATTATGGAAGACTCGAGTGCCTGCCAAAATTTGCATGTTCCTATGGAGATTATCTAAACAATCTTTGCTGACAGAAGATGTCCGAGCACATAGACATATGTCGGATACAAGCTCATGTGGGCTGTGTGGGGCGCCGGATTCATGGAAACACTCGCTTTTAGAGTGCACAGTGGCCCGATGCACTTGGGCACTTATGGAGGAAGAACTGGGCTTCGAGGTGGCTACCGCGTCTGAACCGGTGGCAAAGAACTGGCTGTTTGCACTAATGGAGAAGATACCGCATGACAAGTTCATGTTGATGGCGGTGACGCTCTGGGCCATATGGACTGCTAGGCGGAAAGCTATTCATGAAGCGATCTTTCAAACCCCACATGCAATAAAGGTAATCATCACTCGCTTCATTAGGGACTTGGAATTGGTAAGTGACAAAGGAGCCAGGAACCGGATTCAGACGACACCAAGGGGGGCTACTCCTGCTAGAAGGCCGGCTGCACCACTGGCGGGTTTTATGACGATAAACGTAGATGTAGGGATTAGGGCGCAGAGAAAGGGATCTGCGGCCGCGGTCTGCCGTGACAGTTCTTTTACATATCTTGGAAGTGCGGCTTTGGTAATAGACGGGATGTATGATCCCGCAACTATGGAGGCTATAGCATGTCGGGAAGCTATCTCATTGGCACAAGATCTCCAAGTTCATAATCTAGTAATATCTTCAGATTCAAAACAGGTGGTCAATGACATATTGAAGGGCAGTCAGGGTGCATATGGAGCCGTCATCAGTGAGATTCAGGCCAGATCGGCTGCTTTTAATTGTAGCTTTATTTTCAAAAGTAGAGTAGTTAATTTTGAAGCACATAAACTAGCTAAGTTTGCTCTTACCTTACCTCAGGGGCGTCATGTGTGGCTTGGCCAGCCACATGACCCAGTTTGCATCCCACACTCTGTGGAATTTAATCAATAAAAGGCTATTTACCCCTCAAAAAAATGTGAAAGGATTTTTATTCTTTGCCCTAGATCCCTCCAGCCGATGCGCTACACACAAACTTACAACCAGCGAAGTCTACCATTAAGGCCTTGGGATCCCTGCCTATTCCCCGGGCGAAGAAACCACGGGCCACGGGTCGTCATCCTCCTCCTCCCCGAATCTCGCCTCCTCCTCCAAGATTCTCATACCTTCCGATGACGACGACCAGGAGATCATCCTCCTCTTCCGCCCACCATTTTTGCTTCTCCATGATGATGCCTAGCTTCCATGCTACACGCACTGACGAACGTTAAATAAAATAGGCATAGCAGGGATTCGATCCTAGGATCGACTAGTCACTTCCCAACGCTGCTAGAATATGGAGAGCGCGGCCTACTAGAAGCAAAATTAGCTGGGTTTTACAATGTTTACTTTCTTTTCCTGTTTTTGTTTTATTTTTCTTTTCTTTATTTTTCTTCATTTTTACTCGCCTAATTCAATACGCTTTTTCTGTGTTTTTTATTTTTACTCGGTTTTTTCCTGCTTTTTTCAAAATAATAACGGTTAAGAAACACATAAAATGTTTAAATAAGTATAAAAAATTGTTTAACGAGTATTGAAAGAGTATTGAATAAGTATTCGAAAATGATGAACAAGTATTCTGAATATGTTGAACAAGTACTTGAACATGTTGAATAAGTATTAAAAATGTTGAACAAGTATATGGCAAAGGTTGAAGAAGTATTAAAAATTGTTGAACTAGTATTTAAAAAATGTTGAACAAGTATGAAAGAGTATTAGAAACGTTGAACAGGTATTTGACAAATGTTGAATAAGTATTAAAAATAGTTGAACGAGTATTTGAAAATGTTGAGCAGGTATTTCAAAATGTTAAATAAGTATTAAAAATGTTGAACAAACACTTGAAAATGTTGAATAACAATGAAAAAAATGTTGAACGAGTATTTGGAAAATGTAAAACATGTATTTGAAAAATGTTGAAAAATGCTGCCACCCCAACCCGGACGCTCAAGCAAAGCTTCTGGCGTCGTGTAAGGAGATGTTGGGGCCTGCCTTGTCTCTGCTGCGTCTGGGCTCCGGCAAGCTCTCCTCTCACGATGTCCAACGGCTTGCCAGGTTGCTATCTCCGGAATCCACACATGATCATGACTCCGAGACGGCACTCCCGCCGGTTTCCCTCAAATCCTACCCCCTTGCAGACCTAGCTGACCTCTATACAGTGGTCTCCAAGGGGGTCAATACCCTGTTGAATAGATACAAGCAGATGCCAAATGGGGATCCCAACTACGAGCTTCATACGATTGGTGATGTGAATGACCGGGTCGGCGGTCCTGCTCAATGGCCTCCTCATGAGTGTGGCCGTTGTCACGTCAACTTCCTGGCTACCCCCAAAGCCCATGTGGTGGAGATGGGGATCTGATTTTATGTTTTGCTGAAATTCACAGCGACGGCACACACGACACCTTCTGTTACCCTGTGGCTCCGCCTCCGTCATGTGCTGGTATGCTACAACCAACCCTATGCATGCCAATATTTTTCATGTGTCAACACTTTATGGCTCCTTGCATTGTGAAACTTATAAGCCGCGGAACATTTCATTTTTTATGTTGTTTTTATGCGCACACAGTTTATGCATTAACCTCGTGTGTTGACAACACAAATTCGGTGCGTTTACTGCAAAGCCATGGGGACAAGAATTGTGCATCCAGTCGGGACGGACTTTCGAGGGCGTGAGTCGGAGTTTGAGATGATGCCCTGCGGAAAAGATCCCTCTAGGCGTGAGGACGCAACCTTGAGAATCATCAGCCATAGGCGTCTCATGGCGGAGAACGTTTATTGCAAGGAGAAAGAAGATATCCTCTATGATGGCGTGGATGGGCACAATAATAAGTATGATAATTTGAGTTCCTTGAGTATGAAAGAAGCTATCTTATTGATGGGTAAAGTTCCATTGTAGCTCGAGCTCCACGGCACCCGTTATCCTCTCCATCTGTTTCACATTGAGATATGTGCGTCTGAAGCATCATTAGCACTGTGACCTTTGCATGCAGCGATCAGGAGACAGGAGCTTGGATGGACCTGCGGTGCAGCGCACTGTACATGCATGTGACGAAGGTGGCTACTGGCACAAGGAAAGATAGAAAAGTCAAAAAGGGATTGAAGTGGGATCTTCTGCGAACCATATGCAGTTTTAGTAGACTAAATTACGTGAGGCCACATAGCTTTGTGTACAAATAATCTGAAATTATACTGTTTGAGGGAGAGCACGCCTCTGGAGGTCCTCATGTCCTGCCTCCTCTACTGTTTGAGAGAGAGTGCGATGAGACAGTACGAGAGAGAGAGAGCGATGAGAACAACTATTTTCTGTCACTTCTCTCTCTTGCCATTCCTCCTTTCTGTCCACTAAAAAAATAGGAAACGAGATAGATAACAACAGTATAGAAAGAATATGACAAGCTGACAAGAACCTCGCTTTTGTCATCTCACATGCATCGCTGCCTCTGGTGTGTCCTGTATGCATGCAGATTCCAATTCATGTTATAATATTGTGTATGAGAGAGAGGTCCTGTCAGAATTTCACATCGGTGTAGGAGAGAGAGAGGCAGTGGTGTTCACGTGCATGAGAATTAAGCGCTAATTGCCCTGACGCATCTGCAGCTTTTCAACACTATGCACATATCCCTATGCACCAGATGCCATATTGAACGACCACGATAGAGGGTACCCTGGAGCTCAAGCTACAAAAAACTGCACTCTGATGGGTGCCAATATGTCGCTATCTATAAGGTGTTGTGGCATTCTGAAAAATAATGTTACAATGCAAGACAAGTTAAGTATATGTTGTCCAAAGAGTTAGGATGGTTCTCATGAAATTTAATATGTGTTTTTTTTTGCGGGAAAAAATTTAACAAGTGGTTAACTCGTACAATTAGAATATCCTATGATGGGAGCTGCTTTTGTAATTGCAGTTTACACTAAATTAATTTGGAACTGCTTTGGTTAGCAATCATGCATCTTTGTTGTCAAATTCAGTCGTGCTACTTGAGATATACTTGTACTGGCCGTTTGTAAGAGTCATCAGAGAAGCCTCGTCTATATGACGCAGGCGGGCCTAATATGGGGTTGGCTCATTTTGTCGCACTCAAAAATAAAAAATAAAATCTGACAGAGCCCAAGAGAGCCCAGCTAGCCCATGCAGACGTGCTTGGAGATATTTAGTGATGCACGCGCCCGTTTGTCGAAATCACTAGTTAAGGAGTACTCCTTGCGGAGATCACTGCAACTTTCCCAGGTTGCGACAAGTGGCGCGCTGCATGTGCGCCACTTGTCGCAATCTGGGAGTTTTCCCTTTTTTCGTAGATCCGTTTATTCAAAACGTTTTATCTCTTAAACCGTGCGTCCAAATCTCGAACCGCTTTCGTCGTTGGATTATTCGCGTTGAGATCTTCAAAACTAGATCCCATGTTGATAGGTTTTGATGAACTTTTTTTCACGAAAAAAACCAAACAAAAAAACCATCTAGAGCGCGACACGTGGCGAATGGCTGATAGCGCGCCAAGTGGCGCTGATCGTTGCGAGGCTCCCGAAGAAACACTCGTTAATTAGTTTTTTAGGGGGAAACCAAGTTTTTATTCAGCAAAAACCATAGAGTGTGGGATACACCTCTGCTCGTGGGATTGGCCCAACCAAATGTGCCGACCAGGACCTAAAGTGAGAGAAAACTTGGCTAATCTATGTGCATCGACATTGAATGCACGGCGTTCAAAAGTAAATTTACAGTTTAGGGGACTAGCTAAACTATTAATCTCCATGATGATGGCTCCATTGGCTCCTTTCCTGCTGTTGTTGATAGCCCCAACTGCGCCCTTCGAGTCGGAAGCCACAACAATGTTGAGAAGGTGTTGAGGTCTTGCGCCAAAGCGAGCGCCTCCCTACATGCTATCGTTTCAAGGATTTCAGGATCATCCACTCGTTGGATTAACAGGGCTGAGCTACCCAGGAAATTACCATTAGCATCTCAACACACAGCAGCCGAAGAACCCCCTAGTCCCCTGCGACATGCTGCATCGACGTGGATTTTTGCAAACCCGAGGGGAGGCGCTTTTGGGCGTGTGGCGTTCATATTTGCTGTAGGTATTCGCTGCTCGTTCTGTGGCCAGGCAGGCTCAGCTATCATCTTCAGTTCCTGCAGGTATCTATTGATGAAACCGTTGATGGTTTGGGGGCTCTAAAATAATCCCTCGTGAATAGCTTTCCTTCTCGTTGCCCGGATGGCCCATAATGTAACCGAGAGCTTCACAAATTGATCATGCGATAACTTACTCATGAGGGTGAATAGCCACTGTTTAGCTTTAGGTTCAGTGATGGTTGCTAAGCTTTGTGCCAATTCTTCATCAATAAGGGCCCAGGTGCACCTTGACATGGTGCATTCTAGGAGGGAATGCCTCCATGAATCCGGAGTGCCGCAGATACCACAAGCGCTGGATGTTGACATATGCATGTGTGCCCTTACATTGTTGGTTGGAATGGACTGCTTGGATAATCTCCATAGGAACATTTGGACCTTCCCTGGCACTTCTGTCTTCCACAATTTTTTCCATTCCCCTTCTTCTGTGTTTGAACCGGAAGGACCGGACCTGTTTTCAAGCCAAGCCTCTCTTCTCTGGCGTGTACTTACAAGCTTGCGATAGGCAGATTTGACTGAGAATACCCCGTTCTTTTCCTGGCTCCAACTTCAGAAATCTTCAACATTCTTCGTACACAACGAGATGCCCAGAATAACATTTGCGTCCATATGCAAAAAGACGGCCTGAACTTTTAGTCTATCCCATGAGGCGAAAGTCGCATCAATTAACTCAAAAAGACGGCTCGTTAATTAGTTGCTCCCCCGTTTGTGTTCATTTCCCAAACTGGCGCGCCTCGCGCTGGGCAAGCCCATGTAAGGGGCGCCTGAGGTTTTTTTTCTATGTTTCTAGATCGCAAAAAGATGACTGAACCAGGGTTCGAACTAGCGACCAATTGGTTTCAACGCGAGCAATCAGACCACCAGGCACCCCATCGCAAACGTACAAATATGTCCATTTGCTCATTTTATTTACTTCCGTAACGTTCGCGAAAGCCCCAGTTTTGGGAAGCTTCGGAGACTGGTTTTTTCCGGTTTGCGATTTGGTTTACGGATGGTTATTTTGTTATTTTCTTTCTAGATTTTCTTTCAAAGCCGATGAACTTTTGGGTAAATTGATGAACTTATTTTCAAATTTAGATAAATTTTTTTCAGTTTGATGAACTTTTTTCAGATTCGATGAACGCTTTTTAAAACCGCCGAACTTTTTCAAATTGGATGAACTTTTTCTTTCAAATACGATGAACTTTTTCTAATTCGATGAACTTTTCTCAAAATCGATGAACTTTTGTCAAATAGAATAAACTTTTTTTCCAAATTGATAAACTCTTTTTTCGAAATGGGTTAACTTTTTTCAAGTGTGATGAACTTTTTTTCAAAATCAAATCCAATGAACTTTTTTCATTTTCGACGATTTTTTTTTGAAATTAGTGAACTGTTTTCGGAATTTAACAAACTGTTGTTTATTAGAAAAATTGAAATTTTCCAAATAATTTTCAAATAACTCAAAAATCTCAGCGGTATAGTTTTTTTTTTTTGAAAACTTAGGACAGTGAGGGAAGCCCCTCACTGACTTCAAAACAACTTAACTCAAGGGTACATGTACAATTCTGTGGTGTTACATTGGGATGGGTATTAGTCCCTCACCACAAGAGAGGGAGCGAAGTGAGGGGGGGGGGGACAAGATACAATACACAGAAGCGCTCTGTTTGGCAAGCTAAAGAGAAGTGACAAAACTGTTCACAAACGGCACCAGAGCCTCCTTGACTCTGTATCTCATCATATGAAAATCAGCCCTGAACCTGACGAGCCAACCCTCGAACGTGGTCAGCACCCCCCTGAAGTGCCTGTTGTTGCGCTCCTTCCAAATGCTCCAGGCCGAGACGATAAATATGTCCATAAACATAGGGTTCGTCCACCTGGCTCTTGCCTCATGCACAATTTGGAGTCTGTTGCCGCCTCTCACCCAATCGATCCCCAGATGCATCCAGCAAACCCTACTGAACGGACAATGAAAGAAAAGATGCTCCACCGTTTCTTCTGGTGGGCTATCACAAAGGAGGCAGGCGTATACGTCGTCACGCAGCTTCATGCCCCTCCTCTTTAGCATGTTTCTGGTATTCAGTCTGTCCGCTAGAAGGAGCCAAGGAAAAACCCTCCATTTATTGGTGCACTTTGATCTCCAGATCCACTTGAAGGCATCATCTGCCACCACCTCCCGAAAGCAGTGGTCGTAGAACTTCTTGGGACTAAACCCCGCGCCCCCTAGGTGCATCTCCAGATGTCCGGGGCCTCAGCGAGCTCTGTGGAAGCCAAACTACATTGAAGGTCTTGTAGTTCTTCCCTGGCTTGCGTCGATAGCGGCAGTTGGAAATTTCGCCCAAGCATAGGCGCTGTCAGCAGCGCCTGCACCGAGACATCTTCCTCCGTCGCAAAGGAAAACAACCTGGGATGGCTATCACTGAGGATGCCATTGTGCCACAGATCCTTCCAAAATAGCACTGTGCTCCCGTCCTGAACCTCAACCGACGTAACCCCCTGTAAGTTGGAGCTAGCTGCATGACGTCGCGCCACCAGAAGGACCCGCACTGATCAGCTGCATGGGGCACCACATCCACATAGTATTTAGACCAAATGAGGTTAACCCACGGTACATCAACTCGATTGTAAAATTTGTGCAGTTGCTTAAGCAGCAGGGCTTGATTCTGGACTTAAAGATTGATAATCCCCAACCCTCCTTTCTCTTTGGGGCGACACACTAGCGCCCAAGCCGCCATGGACATAGTTTTTTGGCCATCATCTATTTCCTTTGCCCAAAGACAGTATCTCCTTAGTTTGTCAAGGTGCTCCAGGATCTTCGGAGGCAGCCTGATTGAGCACATAGCATAGATTGCGAGGGACGTGACCACTGAGTTGACTAGGGTAAGCTTTGACCCAAGATCCAGCAACGACGCCGCCATGGACAGCCTACGCTCTACCGAAGACACCAACGGCATCAGGTCAGAGACCGTGGGTTCAGCCGTGCCCATCGGCGTGCCAAGGTACGTGAACGGCATTTCTCCAACCTTGCACCCAAAAACCCCAGCCAGCCTCTCCGTCACGTCGACCGCTATGTTGACAGTCATCAGAGTCGATTTATGGAAATTGATCGCAAACCTATGGAGGATGCATAGTCCTGGAGAATGCGTTTGATCGTTTCCGCTTGCGCTTGGTCAGTAGGCAACACCAAGATCGTATCATCCGCGTACTAAATCACGGGGTAGTCCCTCTCCACGGTGGGCAAGGGCAGCTCTAGCTCTCCCCTCCTATAGGCGTCGTTGACGGCTGCTTGAAGAAGGTCAGCAGCCAAGACGAAAATGAGGGGGGACAGCAGGTCCCCCTGGCGCACCCCAGCTTAAGGATGGCAATCTCTCTCCCTGAGTTTTGACACTGATGGATGAATTCATACGCCCACGCCACACAATCCTGGATCGATCTGCCCTTTAAGAACCCGTATTGATTGCGGTGTATAATTTTAAGGACCACTTTCTGTAGGCGATTAGCCAGCAGTTTCGTCAGCAATTTGAGGCAGAAAATGAGAAGCGTTATGGGTCGGTATTCATCAGCTGTCTCCGGTGATTGATTCTTGGGGATGAGGGTGATGAAACCAGTGTTTAAGCTTTCAAGGTCCAAGGTACCTGCATAAAAATCAAAGAAGAGACGATACAACTCCTCCTTGACAATGTGCCAGCAGGATTTGATGAAACTCCCACTGAATCCATCGGGACCCGGGGCTCTATCCGAGGGCATCTCCTTGACCACTTGATCGATCTCCTCGCGGGTGAAAGGCTCGGACAGGGACTGCAACCCATCTATTTTTTTGATGATGCGGTCCAGATCAAATTTCATGTTGGTAGGGGTAGAGCCGCCCAACCTTTCTTTGTAAGTTTGTAACAACACTGCCTCCTTGGCCCCATGGTCATAGACAATTGATCCATCAGCCACCCGCAGCGAGGCAATGTTGTTCCTGCGGAAACGTTCAGTAGCAACTCTATGGAAGAACTTGGTGTTGCCATCACCAAATTTGAAATACCTAATAGTGCAGCGTTTCTTCCAGTACGCTTTTTTGCAATCGAGCAGATGGAGAAGGTGCCTCTTCAGGATGTTTCTGAAGTTTGCTTCTGGCACCGACTGTCTCCTACGCTCCTCAAGACCATCAATCTCCAGGAGAGTTTTATTACAGTTATCAATCAGCACAGTATGCTTGGATATTGTCTTACTCCACTGTTTCAGATCATACCTGAGGGTTTTGAGCTTTTTACATAGGACCGCAGCTGCGTTCGGGGCGTAACATCGTTTGTTCCATGAACGCTGTACAACATCAAAGAAACCTGGTTGTTTGATCTAGTAATCCTCAAAGCGAAACAGTTTGGTCTTTGGTATTTTGGTCTGGATACTGACATAGCAAGGCACATGATCTGACGTGGGCCTCCCCAGAGGCATGACTAACGTATTCGGATACTTGGCCGCCCAGTCAACGGAGGTAAAGTGCCAATCGAGCTGTTCGAGTAGTGGATTAGTTTGCATATTACTCCACGTGAACGCACGTCCTTTGATTGGTATTTCTACCAGCGACTATCTACGTATGAATTCATTGAAGATTAGCATGTCATTAGCATTACCACCTCCACGATTACGATTATCGGGTGCTCTGATATAGTTGAAGTCTCCTAGAATTAGCCAATCTTCCCCATTTGGGATTTGTAGATCAAAGAGCCAGGCAGTAAATAAAGCTCTGTTGGGGTCGGCGCATGGACCATAGACGTTAACTAGAGTCCACGAATCATTGGACTGTGCCGAAGTAAACCAGACTCCAAGAGCGAAGGATTCAGAAAAAACAGAAACACCAGTGAAAACTGAACTCATCCAGGCAGTAATTAAACCCCCAGAATTACCCACAAACGGAACGAATTCAAACATATCAAACTTCTTAGGGAAAAAGAGTTTAACATACGACGCATCAAAAGTTTCGTGCTTGGTTTCTTGAAAGCAAACTACCGAACACCCACTAATTTTAATTGCATTACGGATCGCCAACTGCTTCTCTTCTGAGTTGATGCCGCGCACGTTCCAACCGAGAACGTTCCATTGTTTATTTGTCGCCATTTAGGTTTAGTTCAGCATCGGATCGCCCCCTTGGCCATGTGCCAGGAGAATCTGATCACTAAGATCTTCAGCTGGAATCCCACAGAACTCAGTCCCTAGTCGCTGCAGTTGCTGAATCGATGTTGGGGGGGGGTATATCCTCGGACTGAGCCACTGCAGGCTGCAGTGTCACTGGGGAGCAGGGGTCTGTCGCCTTGGAGGAGCTGGCAATCGCAGGAGCTTTCCTAGACTTGACCTTGGAAATTGTTTTCTTAGCGTCAGTGACAATATTTGCTTTGAATCCATCATACCTAGTAGCCCTTGAGCTATGCCTCAGACAGATCGTGTCAACAGGCATTTTGTCACGCCCAAGATGCGACCCTATCCTAAAGGAACTCGAAGGTCCCACCAAGGATAGAAGCGCATCTTGAAGACGCTTTTGCAAGGTGGATATCATTACATCAACATTACATAATAGATGGGGATACATACAAAAGGCATACAATGCCACACGAATACAACAATACATCATACATAAGATCAACATCCGACTACGGATGAAACACAAACAGAAACTCAAACGACATCCACCCTGCTAGCCCAGGCTGCCGACCTGGAACCTATCCCTTGATCGAAGAAGCAGAAGAAGAACTCCAAAACAAGCAACATCGCTCTCGCGTCAAGATCATTGCATAACCTGTACCTGCAACTTTTGTTGTAGTAATCTGTGAGCCACGAGGACTCGGCAATCCCATTACCATGGGTATCAAGACTAGCATGCTTAATGGGAAAGGAAGGGGTGAAGTGGTGAGGTTGCAGCAACGACTAAGCAAGTATGGTGGCTAACATACGCAAATAAGAGCGAGAAGAGAAGCAAAGGAATGTCGTCAACTAGTAATGATCAAGAGGTGATCCTGAACTCCTACTTACGTCAAACGTAACCCAAAGACCGTGTTCACTTCCCGGACTCCGCCGAGAAGAGACCATCACGGCTACACACGCGGTTGATGCGTTTTAATTCGGATCTGGTGTCAAGTTATCTACAACCGGACATTAAAAAATTCCCATCTGCCACATAACCGCGGGCACGGCTCTCGAAAGTTTATACCCTGCAGGGGTTTCCCAACTTAGCCCATGATAAGCTCTCGCGATCAACGAAGGATATTCCTTCTCCCAGGAAGACCCGATCAGTCTCGGAATCCCAGTTTACAAGACATTTCGACAATGGTCAAACAAGACCAGCAAGACCGCCCGATGCGCCGACATCCCGATAGGAGCTGCACATATCTCGTTCTCAGGGCAACACCGGATGAGCACTCCGTACAACTAAAACCAGACCTCAAGTTTCCCTGAGGGGGCGCTGCAAAGGACTCTAGTTCGGACCAACACTTAGACAAGCATTGGCCCGGGGGGGGGGCTATAATAAAGATGACCCTTGGGTTAATTACTCCCAAGGGAAAAGTAGGTGGTGGTGAGGCAAAAGGTAAAACCAAGGTTGGGCCTTGCTGGAGGAGTTTTATTCAAAGCGAACTGTCAAGGGGGTCCCATAAATCACCCGACCGCGTTAGGAATGCAAAATCCGGGAACATAACACCGGTATGACGGAAACTAGGGCGGCAAGAGTGGAACAAAACACCAGGCATAAGGCCGAGCCTTCCACCCTTTACCAAATATATAGATGCATTAATAATATAAGAGATATTGTGATATCCCAACATAACCCTGTCCACCATGGAGCAATCTTCAACCTCACCTGCAACTAGCAACGCTATAAGAGGGGCTGAGCAAAGCGGTAACATAGCCAAGCAACGGTTTGCTAGGAAGGGTGTCAAAGGTTAGAGGTTCATGGCAATTTGGGAGGCTTGAAGAGCAAATGATAGGTAGCACAGCAAAGCGATAGAACGAAGCAACTAGCATAGCAATGATAGTAATGAGATCCAAGGTGACGGTTATCTTGCCTGAAATCCCGCTAGGAAGAAGAACGAGTCCATGAAGAAGATGAACGGGAGTAGTCGAACAAATCCTCACAATCGCAACATTACCGGAACTAAGAAGCAACACCGGAAAGAAAGAAACAACATGGTAAACGCACAAGAATAAACATGGCATGATGCACAAACAAATATGATGCATGACCGGTTTAAAAGGCATGGCATGGCAAAGTGCACAAACAATACTACAAATTAAGTGGAGCTCAATATGCAACGAGTTGCATATTGACGGAACAACACATCAATTATTTAGTTATCTCTTGTTTATGCACCCAACAATATTAAATGCTGTTAAACATGGCAAGGGGTGAAGCATAAGAAAACTACCTATCTAGGCAAGTTTAAATGAGGCTGGAACAACAAATAACAATTCCGGAAAATCCCCATGTGCATACGTTGAAAATGGTACTGTTCTGCCTAAACCATATTTTAGTGTTGTTAAACAGGGAAATAGAGTGCACCATGTTAATCTATGCATTTTTTAGACAAGTTACATATAAAGAACATTTAAAACCGAGCTACGGTTATTTAGTTATGAAATAAACCATTTTATCATGTCATTTGAGCAAATTTAATC
The DNA here is from genome assembly GCF_018294505.1 of Triticum aestivum. Classification (NCBI taxonomy): domain Eukaryota; kingdom Viridiplantae; phylum Streptophyta; class Magnoliopsida; order Poales; family Poaceae; genus Triticum; species Triticum aestivum. The sequence continues at coordinate 104,412,432 of NC_057810.1, forward strand.
AAACATCAAGTTTAAACATTTTTAAACATGGATAAAAGCTGGATATAGTGAAACTACATAAAATTCTAAGCATTTTACCTATATAGTTTGTTTAGTTTGGATGCATGCATATATAGATATGAGCAATGCAAAACAATGGCAGTAATGTAATTATGCATGCGCTTGGAAAATACTAAAACCACATAGAGGAAAAACATAGTACGCGAGCCGAATGCAACACAGTGCAGCGGCCCAAGAGGAGATTTGGCCCAGCGGCTGAGTGTGTGTGTGCAGAAAAATAAAAGGAAACAGAGCAAAAATTGGGGCTGCTGGGACTCGAACCCAGTTCCTCTCTGAGGAAAACTGGCGCGCTGACCAGCCCGCCTAGAAGATGTTTGTGATGGAAACTGGACTTGATACGACATGAACGAGGTTGTCCTGGTAAGGCAAAAATTGGTGAAAACAAAAGGTGTGCGGCCGTGGCGATTCGATCTCTGGTCACCTGGGTGGAAGTGCAGCGCAACGACCAGCTGGGCTGAAACGTGTTTATGCACTGGAGGGGTTTGGCCCTGGATGACACATTCTCTCGAACTAAACTGAATTGAAGAAACATGAACAGGTAGCAAAAGGGAAAAACGGGGGCGCACGAGATTTGATCCCGAGACCCTTTGTATACGTGCATGCGCTGTTAACCAGATGGGCTACTATCGAACTCTTGTAAGAGATGCCTTATGCTCGATATGAATGCCCTGGTGTTGATCTGACAAAACTGAAAACGGAATCAGAGATGGCTCGAACGCAGGGTGGACATGACCGGCGCCGGGAGCCAACACTAGCGGCTACAGGCCGCCGGCGCAGTTGCGGAAACATACATGGGTGCCTGTGATCGAGCAACAATGTAAGGGTGTGGCTGTGGGTGCGGACAGAAGCAGCTTCGGGCGAGGTGCTCTAGCGCAGCAAGGCGTGCGGGGGTGCAGCAAACAAGGAAACGACTTGGCTCAAAATGGCCATGGCGATAGCACGGCAACAGCAGCTCGGACACGACGGGATCGGTGACTACATGCATGCAAAGAAGCGGTAAAGGAGGGGATTCGATGCGGCTCACCGAGGGGGGTGCGGAAGGTGAGCTCGGACGGGCGCGAGGAGGCTGATCCGAGGCGTAGGGAGGAGCTGATCGGGCGATGGTGCTCGGACCTTGAAGCAGAGGAAGCAGGGGAGGCGACCGGGTGCTGGAATTGGCGATCCGGCTCGGGGAGGTCGCGCGAGGGGTCGCTCCAGAGGAAGAAGACGGCGCCAGTGACGGGAATTACGCCGGGCTCGAGCTTGGCTTGGCTCGACTGGCCATGGCGACGGCGATGGCAGGGAGGCGCGTTGAGGAGGCTCCCGCCCAACTAACTCCGGGGATCGGTCGAGGAGGGTGACGGGGGTGCAGGAAGACATGCCGGAGAGGGTCCTGGTGCAGGCTGGATGCGAGGACGACGACGGACGCTGGCGGTTTTCTTCTCTGGGTGCTCTTTGTTCCTTGACTCTTGAGGAAGAAGAAGAAAACAGAGGAAGGAAAAGGGGGCGGCGGCGAGAGGGAAACCCTAGGGAGGCCCTGAGGCGCCTTTATAGGAGGGGGAGGCGAAGTCGTGGTTGCCCTGTGGGAATGTGCTTCTGCCTGTCCTACTTTTACCGTGAGGGAAGAAAGAACGAGAGGAGGAAGAAAGGAGAGGAGGGAGTCGCTGCAGGTGGGGTCAGCTGGCGATTGGGGAAATTTTTACCAGGGATGTGATCGGGGCTGCGGGTCTAGGCTGCTCTTGGGCCTGCTCGGGCGGGAGGAGGCCCAAGGGTCGGCTGGCGCTAGCGGGATGCGGCTCCTGCTTCTTCTTTCTTTTATTTCTTCAAACAAAAATAAAAGAGCAAAATCACAGAGGAATTGGAGATGGTTGTGAGAGATATGATCATATCAATGGAGTCCAGGATTTGTGCAGAAGTTGAATAAATTGCTTTGGTCATTTTTAAGGACAGAAAAATAATTCAAGTGTCAATTTAATTCACACTTGAGCCCTTTTTGAACCCTACCAAAACAACTCCAAAATGGATGATATTTGACAGAGAGGTATAAGGCATGGAGTAAGATCATCAGGAAATAAATGAACATTAATAGTGGAGGGAATAATGTTACTTGCAAAACATGAAAGAAGAAGGAAGGCAGAGGTGATGATACATGGGCATGGCTTGAGAGAGATAGCAAAGGGGTTGATACAAACGACATGAATAGAGCAAGACAACATCATGAAGAATGCAACGCACATGGTGATTATGATGAAATGCAAAATGACAAGAGGCACAATGCAATGTAAACAATGATGATCATGAAGCAAGAAGCAAATATGACAAGGCACTCAACATGATCATGGCATAAACATATAGGAATGAAATATGCAAAACAATTATGATAAAGCAACAAACATAATAAAACACACAACAATAACTAAAATAAATGGAAGGCATCTGGAGCATCAGTCTCGGGGCGTTACAACACTCCTCCACTAACAAGAGATCTCGTCCCGAGATCTTAGGAACGAGACGGAAGAGAAAGAGGAAGAGGTGAAACAAGAACTCAAGAGTAGAAGCAAAGAATCGAGAGCACTCGAGAAGAAGAGAGGAACGAGGAGAATGACGAGAATTGAAAGCTCACGGAATAAGATAGACTATGAAAACACTCCGGTTAGAACGAGATAAGAAACAATAAGACTGGAAGGATTTAGGTAGCACACCGGCTGAAAATGGAATGATTAGAACAAGAACTTCACAAGATGGGATGGCACTTGATGAGATGAACAACGCAATGCCTCCGGAAGAATTGAAATAGAAAGAAAAGAACTTAGAAGGAATGATTGAACGGAGTTGTTGAGAAAATCAACAACGAAAAGAATAAGCTTGTTGTGGTCTTATAGGTAACATCTCAAGATCATAAGGTGATAACCGTCCACAAACAGAAATGATTGGATAGCTTAGAAGAACGAAGAAATGCAAAACTCCACTTCAAAAGAGTATGGAGGTTTAATTGCACTTCGAAAAGCAAGAAGGAACGATACTTGAACTCCACCAACAAAATCTTGATGAACTCTGGAAGAATGGATTAAATCGTGAAGAACCACCATGAAGAACTCCGGTGACAAAAAGGATGACGAGATAGAATGAAGGATGAAAGAATAAGATGATACTTGCGGAGATTTACATGAAGGTTTCGATGACATGGCCGAGGAAATTGAACTCCGGAAAAGAAAAGATGAAAACACTTGGAACTAGAATTTGTTCATGAAGAACAAACTCCAAAGAAAGGAATTTACTTGACGATGATGAAATAAGAATAAGAATTACGTTATGCTTATCCTCATCAAATTTAATTGATGACAACCGGATTTGGCATGCAACTTATTCTTGTTGAAAAGGATTATGAAGTGACATATCGCAAACTTGGGAAGGTCTTCAAGAACCACCGGTAGGATTGAAAAGAACGAATGGATTAAAATGATAATGAAGGAAAAATAATCTTGAACGAACCACCGTAAGAATTCAAAATGACTGATGACAGAGAATGAATCACCGGGAAGAATTAGAAGAACAAATATGCTAGAGGGGATTTAGATGCAAAAGAACCAAGAGATCATGAGCTGATCAAAGAACACTTGAACGAAGCACCGGGATAAATAGAGAACGATAACTGGAATGGTGGCCTCCGGTGAAAAGAAATGGAAAAACAACTCCTGAAATACTCCGGATGGATGAAAAGAATTTGCATGACTTGAAACAATTTGATAGGATAACATCGAGCTAGCACCATGAATCTCCGGGGAACGGACAAGATTTAGAGGAAACACTCTTCTTCGGTCTTCAAATGATGATGAGAAACACCACCAAAATTACTGAGATACTCCGGAAGAATGGAAAACAAAGAGGTTGAGCCAACAATGAAATGATTTGAAAGAGATCTTGGAAAAGCATCTGACTGATGAAATTCATACTTACGTCAAACTTGAAAAGAATTGAGAATAACTCTGGGGAAAAGAGAAGAGTCAGGTAAGATCCTGGTAAAAGACCTGTGGGTTAGGGCCCACTGACAAGAAAAACACCGTTGAAAAGGATTGTTGAAGAGATAGATGATGCACCAGAACACTTGAAATATTTGAATGAGGTGACAACCTTGAATTAATTCAAAGACAGACAAGTCTCTTGAGATGTCTTCCGAACTCCGGAATGATTGAATGGCGAGAGGCAAACGAGCAAGTAGAACACTTGATCCAAGGAAAAGAATGTAATCACTACCGAAAAACTTGAATTGAATCCACCGGAAAAGAAAAGAGGTGAAGAATGATGAACGAGATGAGAATTCACCGGTTGAAATAATTGACGAAAGACTGAAGGGTTCCACACGAATAAAATAAATAGTCGAGAGAGACTCAGACTCCGGGGAGAAAAGGGTGGGAGGGCGGGAAAACAAAGGCAACTTGGAAGGGGAACCGACGAATATCTTGAAGAGAAAACACCGGTTGAAATCATTGAGGAAAGAAAGCAAAGACTTCGCACGAGTAGGATGGATACTCAATTACAGCCTCCGGCTCCAAGAAGAAAAGGGTGGGCGGGTGGTAAAAGAAAACAACTGAGGATTGAACTTGGAAAAGATGAAGAGGCTCGAGTCGACTTGATGAGAAATGCACCGGACAAAAGAGGATGGACAAGGAACGAAAACTAACCGCGTGATCCTAAAGAAAATAAAATTGAAGGGGAAGAGGAGTAGTTCAAAACACCTATGTCAAGATTCCTTACCAGAGCGACGAAGGGGCAGAGGAGTAAAAAGAAGTCCTACTCTCCGATATAACTAGACTCCGAAATCAGTTTTCTTCTAGACTCAACAACGGCCAAACTACACGATCAATCAAGGGGGCTCCTAGGGTCGGTCGAGGCTCTGATACCAACTTGTCATGCCCAAGATGCGACCCTATCCTAAAGGAACTCGAAGGTCCCACCATGGATAGAAGTGCATCTTGAAGACGCTTTTGCAAGGTGGATATCATTACATCAACATTACATAATAGATGGGGATACATACAAAAGGCATACAATGCCACACGAATACAACAATACATCATACATAAGATCAACATCCGACTACGGATGAAACACAAACAGAAACTCAAACGACATCCACCCTGCTAGCCCAGGCTGCCGACCTGGAACCTATCCCTTGATCGAAGAAGCAGAAGAACAACTCCAAAACAAGCAACATCGCTCTTGCGTCAAGATCATCGCATAACCTGTACCTGCAACTGTTGTTGTAGTAATCTGTGAGCCACGAGGACTCAGCAATCCCATTACCATGGGTATCAAGACTAGCAAAGCTTAATGGGAAAGGAAGGGGTGAAGTGGTGAGGTTGCAGCAGCGACTAAGCAAGTATGGTGGCTAACATACGCAAATAAGACTAAGAGAAGTAAAGGAACGGTCGTCAACAAGTAATGATCAAGAGGTGATCTTGAACTCCTACTTACGTCAAACATAACCCAAAGACCGTGTTCACTTCCCGGACTCCGCGGAGAAGAGACCATCACGGCTACACACGCGGTTGATGCGTTTTAATTCGGATCTGGTGTCAAGTTATCTACAACCGGACATTAACAAATTCCGAGCTGCCACATAACCGCGGGCACGACTCTCAAAAGTTTATACCTTGCAGGGGTGTCCCAACTTAGCCCATGATAAGCTCTCGCGATCAACGAAGGATATTCCTTCTCCCAAGAAGATCCGATCAGTCTTGGAATCCCAGTTTACAAGACTTTTCGACAATGGTAAAACAAGACCAGCAAGACCGCCTGATGCGCCGACATCCCGATAGGAGCTGCACATATCTCGTTCTCAGGGCAACACCGGATGAGCACTCCGTACAACTAAAACCAGACCTCAAGTTTCCCTGAGGGGGCGCTGCAAAGGACTCTAGTTCGGACCAACACTTAGACAAGCATTGGCCCGGGGGGGGGGGGCTATAATAAAGATGACCCTTGGGTTAATTACTCCCAAGGGAAAAGTAGGTGGTGGTGAGGCAAAAGGTAAAACCAAGGTTGGGCCTTGCTGGAGGAGTTTTATTCAAAGCGAACTGTCAAGGGGGTCCCATAAATCACCCGACCGCGTTAGGAACGCAAAATCCGGGAACATAACACCGGTATGACGGAAACTAGGGCGGCAAGAGTGGAACAAAACACCAGGCATAAGGCCGAGCCTTCAACCCTTTACCAAATATATAGATGCATTAATAATATAAGAGATATTGTGATATCCCAACATAACCCTGTCCACCATGGAGCAATCTTCAAGTTCACCTGCAACTAGCAACGCTATAAGAGGGGCTGAGCAAAGCGGTAACATAGCCAAGCAACGGTTTGCTAGGAAGGGTGTCAAAGGTTAGAGGTTCATGGCAGTTTGGGAGGCTTGAAGAGAAAATGATATGTAGCGCAGCATAGCGATAGAACGAAGCAACTAGCATAGCAATGATAGTAATGAGATCCAAGGTGACGGTCATCTTGCCTGAAATCCCGCTAGGAAGAAGAACGAGTCCATGAAGAAGACAAACGGGAGTAGTCGAACAAATCCTCACAATCGCAACATTACCGGAACTAAGAAGCAACACCGGAAAGAAACAAACAACATGGTAAACGCACAAGCATAAACATGGCATGATGCACAAACAAATATGATGCATGACCGGTTTAAAAGGCATGGCATGGCAAAGTGCACAAACAATACTACAAATTAAGTGGAGCTCAATATGCAACGAGTTGCATATTGACGAAATAACACATCAATTATTTAGTTCTCTCTTGTTTATGCACCCAACAATATTAAATGTTGTTAAACATGGCAAGGGGTTAAGCATAAGAAAACTACCTATCTAGGCAAGTTTAAATGAGGCCGGAACAACAAACAACAATTCCGGAAAATCCCCATGTGCATACCTTGAATTTGGTACTGTTTTGCCTAAACCATATTTTAGTGTTGTTAAACAGGGAAATAGAGTGCAGCATGTTAATCTATGCATTTTTTTAGACAAGTTACATATAAAGAACATTTAAAACCGAGCTACGGTTATTTAGTTATGAAATAAACCATTTTATCATGTCATTTGAGCAAATTTAGTCAAACATCAAGTTTAAACATTTTTAAACATGGATAAAAGCTGGATATAGTGAAACTACATCAAATTCTAAGCATTTTACCTATATAGTTTGTTTAGTTTGGATGCATGCATATATAGATATGAGCAATGCAAAACAATGGCAGTAATGTAATTATGCATGCGCTTGGAAAATACTAAAACCACAGAGAAGGAAAAACATACTACGCGAGCCGAATGCAACACAGTGCAGCGGCCCAAGAGGAGATTTGGCCCAGCGGCTGAGTGTGTGTGTGCAAAAAAATAAAAGGAAACAGAGCAAAAATTGGGGCTGCTGGGACTCGAACCCAGTTCCTCTCTGAGGAAAACTGGCGCGCTGACCAGCCCGCCTAGAAGATGTTTGTGATGGAAACTGGACTTGATACGACATGAACGAGGTTGGCCTGGTAAGGCAAAAATTGGTGAAAACCAAAGGTGTGCGGCCGAGGGGATTCGATCTCTGGTCGCCTGGGTGGAAGTGCAGCGCAACGACCAGCTGGGCTGAAACGTGTTTATGCACTGGAGGGGTTTGGCCCTGGATGACACATTCTCTCGAACTAAACTGAACTGAAGAAACACGAACAGGTAGCAAAAGGGAAAAACGGGGGCGCACGGGATTTGATCCCGAGACCCTTTGGATACGTGCATGCGCTGTTAACCAGATGGGCTACTATCGAACTCTTGTAAGAGATCCCTTATGCTCGATATGAATGCCCTGGTGTTGATCTGACGAAACTGAAAACGGAATCAGAGATGGCTCGAACGCAGGGTGGACATGACCGGCGCCGGGAGCCAACACTAGCGGCTGCAGGCCGCCGGCGCGGTTGCGGAAACATACATGGGTGCCTGTGATCGAGCAACAACGTAAGGGTGTGGCTGTGGGTGCGGACAGAAGCAGCTTCGGGCGAGGTGCTCTAGCGCAGCAACGCGTGTGGGGGTGCAGCAAACAAGGAAACGACTTGACTCAAAATGGCCATGGCGATAGCACGGCAACAGCAGCTCGGACACGACGGGATCGGTGACTACATGCATGCAAAGAAGCGGTAAAGGAGGGGATTAGATGCGGCTCACCGAGGGGGGTGCGGAAGGTGAGCTCGGACGGGCGCGAGGAGGCTGATCCGAGGCGTAGGGAGGAGCTGATCGGGCGATGGTGCTCGGACCTTGAAGCAGAGGAAGCAGGGGAGGCGACCGGGCGCTGGACTTGGCGATCCGGCTCGGGGAGGTCGCGCTAGGGGTCGCTCCAGAGGAAGAAGACGGCGCCGGTGACGGGAATGACGCCGGGCTCGAGCTTGGCTTGGCTCGACCGGCCATGGCGACGGCGACAGCAGGGAGGCGCGTTGAGGAGGCTCCCGCCCAACTAACTCCGGGGATCGGTCGAGGAGGGTGACAGGGATGCAGGACGACATGCCGGAGAGGGTCCTGGCGCTGGCCGGACGCGAGGACGACGACGGACGCTGGCGGTTTTCTTCTCTGGGTGCTCTTTGTTCCTTGACTCTTAAGGAAGAAGAAGAAAACAGGGGAAGGAAAAGGGGGCGGTGGCGAGAGGGAAACCCTAGGGAGGCCCTGAGGCACCTTTATAGGAGGGGGAGGCGAAGCCGTGGTTGCCGTCGTGGGCATGTGCTTCTGCCTCTCCTACTTTTACCGTGAGGGAAGAAAGAACGAGAGGAGAAAGAAAGGAGAGGAGGGAGTCGCTGCAGGTGGGGTCAGCTGGCGATTGGGGAAATTTTTACCAGGGATGTGATCGGGGCTGCGGGTCTAGGCTGCTCTTGGGCCTTCTCGGGCGGGAGGAGGCCCAAGGGTCGGCTGGCGCTAGCGGGATGCGGCTGCTGCTTGAATTGGAGATGGTTGTGAGAGATATGATCATATCAATGGAGTCCAGGATTTGTGCAGAAGTTGAATAAATTGCTTTGGTCATTTTAAGGACAGAAAAATAATTCAAGTGTCAATTTAATTCACACTTGAGCCCTTTTTGAACCCTACCAAAACAACTCCAAAATGGATGATATTTGACAGAGAGGTATAAGGCATGGAGTAAGATCATCAGGAAATAAATGAACATTAATAGTGGAGGGAATAATGTTACTTGCAAAACATGAAAGAAGAAGGAAGGGAGAGGTGATGATACATGGGCATGGCTTGAGAGAGATAGCAAAGGGGTTGATACAAACGACATGAATAGAGCAAGACAACATCATGAAGAATGCAACGCACATGGTGATTATGATGAAATGCAAAATGACAAGAGGCACAATGCAATGTAAACAATGATGATCATGAAGCAAGAAGCAAATATGACAAGGCACTCAACATGATCATGGCATAAACATATAGGAATGAAATATGCAAAACAATTATGATAAAGCAACAAACATAATAAAACACACAACAATAACTAAAATAAATGGAAGGCATCTGGAGCATCGGTCTCGGGGCGTTACAACACTCCTCCACTAACAAGAGATCTCGTCCCGAGATCTTAGGAACGAGACGGAAGAGAAAGAGGAAGAGGTGAAACAAGAACTCAAGAGTAGAAGCAAAGAATCGAGAGCACTCGAGAAGAAGAGAGGAACGAGGAGAATGACGAGAATCGAAAGCTCACGGAATAAGATAGACTATGAAAACACTCCGGTTAGAACGAGATAAAAAACGAATAAGACTGGAAGGATTTAGGCAGCACACCGGCTGAAAATGGAATGATTAGAACAAGAACTTCACAAGATGGGATGGCACTTGATGAGATGAACAACGCAATGCCTCCGGAAGAATTGAAATAGAAAGAAAAGAACTTAGAAGGAATGATTGAACGGAGTTGTTGAGAAAATCAACAACGAAAAGAATAAGCTTGTTGTGGTCTTATAGGTAACATCTCAAGATCATAAGGTGATAACCGTCCACAAACAGAAATGATTGGATAGCCTAGAAGAACGAAGAAATGCAAAACTCCACTTCAAAAGAGTACGGAGGTTTAATTGCACTTCTAAAAGCAAGAAGGAACGATACTTGAACTCCACCAACAAAATCTTGATGAACTCTGGAAGAATGAATTAAATCGTGAAGAACCACCATGAAGAACTCCGGTGACAAAAAGGATGACGAGATAGAATGAAGGATGAAAGAATAAGATGAGCCTTCCGGATATTTAGATGAAGGTTTCGATGACATGGCCGAGGAAATTGAACTCCGGAAAAGAAAAGATGAAAACACTTGGAACTAGAATTTGTTCATGAAGAACAAACTCCAAAGAAAGGAATTTACTTGACGATGATGAAATAAGAATAGGAATTATGTTATGCTTATCCTCATCAAATTTAATTGATGACAACCGGATTTGGCATGCAACTTATTCTTGTTGAAAAGGATTACGAAGTGACATATCGCAAACTTGGGAAGGTCTTCAAGAACCACCGGTAGGATTGAAAAGAATGAATGGATTAAAATGATAATGAAGGAAAAAGAATCTTGAACGAACCACCGTAAGAATTCAAAATGACTGATGACAGAGAATGAATCACCGGGAAGAATTAGAAGAACAAATATGCTAGAGGGGATTTAGATGCAAAAGAACAAAGAGATCATGAGCTGATCAAAGAACACTTGAACGAAGCACCGGGATAAATAGAGAACGATAACTGGAATGGTGGCCTCCGGTGAAAAGAAATGGAAAAACAACTCCTGAAATACTCCGGATGGATGAAAAGAATTTGCATTACTTGAAACAATTTGATAGGATAACATCGAGCTAGCACCACGAATCTCCGGGGAACGGACAAGATTTAGAGGAAACACTCTTCTTCGGTCTTCAAATGACGACGAGAAACACCACCAAAATTACTGAGATACTCCGGAAGAATGGAAAACAAAGAGGTTGACCCAACAATGAAATGATTTGAAAGAGATCTTGGAAAAGCATCTGACTGATGAAATTCATACTTACGTCAAACTTGAAAAGAATTGAGAATAACTCCGGGGAAAAGAAAAGAGTCAGGTAAGATCCTGGGAAAAGACCTGTGGGTTAGGGCCCACTGACGAGAAAAACACCGTTGAAAAGGATTGTTGAAGAGATAGATGATGCACCGGAACACTTGAAATATTTGAATGAGGTGACAACCTCGAATTAATTCGAAGACAGACAAGTCTCTTGAGATGTCTTCCGAACTCCGGAATGATTGAATGGCGAGAGGCAAACGAGCAAGGAGAACACTTGATCCAAGGAAAAGAATGTAATCACTACCGAAAAACTTGAATTGAATCCACCGGAAAAGAAAAGAGGTGAAGAATGACGAACGAGATGAGAATTCACCGGTTGAAATAATTGACGAAAGACTGAAGGGTTCCACACGAATGAAATAAATAGTTGAGAGAGACTCAGACTCCAGGAACAAAAGGGTGGGAGGGCGGGAAAACAAAGGCAACTTGGAAGGGGAACCGGCGAATATCTTGAGGAGAAAACACCGGTTGAAATCATTGAGGAAAGAAAGCAAAGACTTCGCACGAGTAGGATGGATACTCGATTACAGACTCTGGCTCCAAGAAGAAAAGGGTGGGCGGGTTGTAAAAGAAAACAATTGAGGATTGAACTTGGCAAAGATGAAGAGGCTCGAGTTGACTTGACGAGAAATGCACCGGACAAAAGAGGATGGACAACGAACGAAAACTAACCGCGTGATCCTAAAGAAAATAAAATTGAAGGGGAAGAGGAGTAGTTCAAAACACCTACGTCAAGATTCCTTACCAGAGCGACGAAGGGGCAGAGGAGTAAAAAGAAGTCCTACTCTTCGATATAACTAGACTCCGAAATCAGTTTTCTTCTAGACTCAACAACGGCCAAACTACACGATCAATCAAGGGGGCTCCTAGGGTCGGTCGAGGCTCTGATACCAACTTGTCACGCCCAAGATGCGACCCTATCCTAAAGGAACTCGAAGGTCCCACCAAGGATAGAAGCGCATCTTGAAGACGCTTTTGCAAGGTGGATATCATTACATCAACATTACATAATAGATGGGGATACATACAAAAGGCATACAATGCCACACGAATACAACAATACATCATACATAAGATCAACATCCGACTACGGATGAAACACAAACAGAAACTCAAACGACATCCACCCTGCTAGCCCAGGCTGCCGACCTGGAACCTATCCCCTGATCGAAGAAGCAGAAGAAGAACTCCAAAACAAGCAACATCGCTCTCGCGTCAAGATCATCGCATAACCTGTACCTGCAACTGTTGTTGTAGTAATCTATGAGCCACGAGGACTCAGCAATCCCATTACCATGGGTATCAAGACTAGCAAAGCTTAATGGGAAAGGAAGGGGTGAAGTGGTGAGGTTGCAGCAGCGACTAAGCAAGTATGGTGGCTAACATACGCAAATAAGAGCGAGAAGAGAAGCAAAGGAATGGTCGTCAACTAGTAATGATCAAGAGGTGATCCTGAACTCCTACTTACGTCAAACATAACCCAAAGACCGTGTTCACTTCCCGGACTCCGCCGAGAAGAGACCATCACGGCTACACACGCGGTTGATGCGTTTTAATTCGGATCTGGTGTCAAGTTATCTACAACAGGACATTAACAAATTCCCATCTGCCACATAACCGAGGGCATGGCTCTCGAAAGTTTATACCCTGCAGGGGTGTCCCAACTTAGCCCATGATAAGCTCTCGCGATCAACGAAGGATATTCCTTCTCCCAGGAAGACCCGATCAGTCTCGGAATCCCAGTTTACAAGACATTTCGACAATGGTAAAACAAGACCAGCAAGACCGCCCGATGCGCCGACATCCCGATAGGAGCTGCACATATCTCGTTCTCAGGGCAACACCGGATGAGCACACCGTACAACTAAAACCAGACCTCAAGTTTCCCTGAGGGGGCGCTGCAAAGGACTCTAATTCGGACCAACACTTAGACAAGCATTGGCCCGGGGGGGGGGCTATAATAAAGATCACCCTTGGGTTAATTACTCCCAAGGGAAAAGTAGGTGGTGGTGAGGCAAAAGGTAAAACCAAGGTTGGGCCTTGCTGGAGGAGTTTTATTCAAAGCGAACTGTCAAGGGGGTCCCATAAATCACCCGACCGCGTTAGGAACACAAAATTCGGGAACATAACAACGGTATGACGGAAACTAGGGCGGCAAGAGTGGAACAAAACACCAGGCATAAGGCCGAGCCTTCCACCCTTTACCAAATATATAGATGCATTAATAATATAAGAGATATTGTGATATCCCAACATAACCCTATCCACCATGGCATGGCAAAGTGCACAAACAATACTACAAATTAAGTGGAGCTCAATATGCAACGAGTTGCATATTGACGGAACAACACATCAATTATTTAGTTCTCTCTTGTTTATGCACCCAACAATATTAAATGTTGTTAAACATGGCAAGGGGTGAAGCATAAGAAAACTACCTATCTAGGCAAGTTTAAATGAGGCCGGAACAACAAACAACAATTCCGGAAAATCCCCATGTGCATACCTTGAATTTGGTACTGTTCTGCGTAAACCATATTTTAGTGTTGTTAAACAGGGAAATAGAGTGCACCATGTTAATCTATGCATTTTCTTAGACAAGTTACATATAAAGAACATTTAAAACCGAGCTACGGTTATTTAGTTATGAAATAAACCATTTTATCATGTCATTTGAGCAAATTTAATCAACCATCAAGTTTAAACATTTTTAAACATGGATAAAAGCTGGATATAGTGAAACTACATAAAATTCTAAGCATTTTACCTATATAGTTTGTTTAGTTTGGATGCATGCATATATAGATATGAGCAATGCAAAACAATGGCAGTAATGTAATTATGCATGCGCTTGGAAAATACTAAAACCACAGAGAAGGAAAAACATACTACTCGAGCCGAATGCAACACAGTGCAGTGGCCCAAGAGGAGATTTGGCCCAGCGGCTGAGTGTGTGTATGCAGAAAAATAAAAGGAAACAGAGCAAAAATTGGGGCTGCTGGGACTCGAACCCAGTTCCTCTCTAAGGAAAACTGGCGCGCTGACCAGCCCACCTAGAAGATGTTTGTGATGGAAACTGGACTTGATACGACATGAACAAGGTTGACCTGGTAAGGCAAAAATTGGTGAAAACAAAAGGTGTGCGGCCGTGGGGATTCGATCTCTGGTCGCCTGGGTCGAAGTGCAGCGCAACGACCAGCTGGGCTGAAACGTGTTTATGCACTGGAGGGGTTTGGCCCTGGATGACACATTCTCTCGAACTAAATGAACTGAAGAAACACGAACAGGTAGCAAAAGGGAAAAATGGGGGCGCACGGGATTTGATCCCGAGTCCCTTTGGATACGTGCATGCGCTGTTAACTAGATGGGCTACTATCGAACTCTTGTAAGAGATGCCTTATGCTCGATATGAATGCCCTGGTGTTGATCTGACGAAACTGAAAACGGAATCAGAGATGGCTCGAATGTAGGGTGGACATGACCGGCGCCGGGAGCCAACACTAGCGGCTGCAGGCCGCCGGCGCGGTTGCGGAAACATACATGGGTGCCTGTGATCGAGCAACAACGTAAGGGTGTGGCTGTGGGTGCGGACAGAAGCAGCTTCGGGCGAGGTGCTCTAGCGCAGCAAGGCGTGCGGGGGTGCAGCAAACAAGGAAACGACTTGGCTCAAAACGGCCACGGCGATAGCACGGCAACAGCAGCTCGGACACGACGGGATCGGTGACTACATGCATGCAAAGAAGCGGTAAAGGAGGGGATTCGATGCGGCTCACCGAGGGGGGTGCGGAAGGTGAGCTCGGACGGGCGCGAGGAGGCTGATCCGAGGCGTAGGGAGGAGCTGATCGGGCGATGGTGCTCGGACCTTGAAGCAGAGGAAGCAGGGGAGGCGACCGGGTGCTATATTTGGCGATCTGGCTCGGGGAGGTCGCGCGAGGGGTCGCTCCAGAGGAAGAAGACGGCGCCGGTGACGGGAATGACGCCGGGCTCGAGCTTGGCTTGGCTCGACCGCCATGGCGACGGCGACGGTAGGGAGGCGCGTTGAGGAAGCTCCCGCCGAACTAACTCCGCGGATCGGTCGAGGAGGGTGACGGGGGTGCAGGACGACATGCCGGAGAGGGTCCTGGCGCAGGCCGGACGCGAGGACGATGATGGACGCCGGCGGTTTTCTTCTCTGGGTGCTCTTTGTTCCTTGACTCTTGAGGAAGAAGAAGAAAACAGGGGAAGGAAAAGGGGGCGGCGGCGAGAGGGAAACCCTAGGGAGGCCCTGAGGCGCCTTTATAGGAGGGGGAGGCGAAGCCGTGGTTTCCCTCGTGGGCATGTGCTTCTGCCTCTCCTACTTTTACCGTGAGGGAAGAAAGAACGAGAGGAGGAAGAAAGGAGAGGAGGGAGTCGCTGCAGGTGGGGTCAGCTGGTGATTGGGGAAATTTTTACCAGGGATGTGATCGGGGCTGCGGGTCTAGGCTGCTCTTGGGCCTTCTCGGGCCGGAGGAGGCCCAAGGGTCGGCTGGCGCTAGCGGGATGCGGTTGCTGCTTCTTCTTTCTTTTATTTCTTCAAACAGAAATAAAAGAGCAAAATCACAGAGGAATTGTAGATGGTTGTGAGAGATATGATCATATCAATGGAGTCCACGATTTGTGCAGAAGTTGAATAAATTGCTTTGGTCATTTTTAAGGACAAAAAAATAATTCAAGTGTGAATTTAATTCACACTTGAGCCCTTTTTGAACCCTACCAAAACAACTCCAAAATAGATGATATTTGACAGAGAGGTATAAGGCATGGAGTAAGATCATCAGGAAATAAATGAACATTAATATTGGAGGGAATAATGTTACTTGCAAAACATGAAAGAAGAAGGAAGGGAGAGGTGATGATACATGGGCATGGCTTGAGAGAGATAGCAAAGGGGTTGATACAAACGACATGAATAGAGCAAGACAACAACATGAAGAATGCAACGCACATGGTGATTATGATGAAATGCAAAATGACAAGAGGCACAATGCAATGTAAACAATGATGATCATGAAGCAAGAAGCAAATATGACAAGGCACTCAACATGATCATGGCATAAACATATAGGAATGAAATATGCAAAACAATTATGATAAAGCAACAAACATAATAAAACACACAACAATAACTAAAATAAATGGAAGGCATCTGGAGCATCGGTCTCGGGGCGTTACACATTTTCTCCGCAAGGATCATCTTCTGGATATATTTATTCATGGGCTTGGCCACTACAGTGTCAGAAGATTCAGACACGATAGCATCAACCTTGGGCCTTCCATCAGACTCATCCATCTCAGGTATAGTGACAGTTTCAGCATAGCTTTCCCAGATCTCCGCAGGTATGACAGTAACATTTCGAAGATGGGGCAGCCACGCAGCCTCAGGGCGGATCTGCGCATTCATAGAGAACAACCCTTTGCTCACCGCAACACTCACATAATTCAAAAGAGCAAGAGGGTTCAGAGGGAACACCCCTTTCATCAGACAATCCTTAGGTGCAGTGATACAGTGAGTGTACCTTCCAAACGAAATTGTCCATAGGAATTGCAGAAACAGGTACCCTTCCTCAGCCTGAACTTCCACATCAAACGAGCTTCCATTGGCACGCACAAACTGCAGCCCAGAAGTTTGCGTTCCATTGACCAGAGCATCTGCAGCCTCAGAGATTTCAGAATATATCGACCACTCATCCTGGGGATCGTCAGTGGTGTTGCTTTATCTTTCCACACCGTCCATGAGAGATGGGCCCGTGTACTAGAACAAGGTCCTGAAGCTAAAGCCCCTGTATGGTGGTGGTGCAACTGGCCATTCACCCCAACCATCATTCTAAGTCTGCTGCTGTGGCGCCTGCTGTTGCCAGGCTTTGTCGATCTGCTGCTACAGCCATCTCTGGTGATCAAGAGCCCATTGTTGTGCGGCCGTCAGATACGGCAAATCGTACGGATGTGGGAAAGCGTTCATTGGCGGAGCATCATCTTCATTGCCAACCCGATCAGGAATTGTGTGCCCACCATTCAGAACATAAACCGGAACAGACCACGACCTTCCCATACCTGGCAGAGTGACAATGCGTTTGATAACCAAGCTGTGGGGGACTTGTGCAATGTCACTGATGATGACTCGCACTAGCACTCTCTCTTTATTATGCACAGGCCTGTGCCAGAGATCCAGCTTTCCAAAGCACGAAACCGCCTTGTTGATGTAGTGATCATTCTGGTAGTCCATTGGAAAGGCAAGAAACAGCACCCAAGCAACATACTGAAATGGGCACCTATGCATATTTTCTCCTTCGTCATGCGGGACAAAAGAGAAGGTCATATCCTCATCTATTGGATCCAGTTGATGCGGACTCTCCTGAATAAACTGATCCCTCAGAGCAACATCAGCAAAAGCAACCATGTGTATACCAATCGGATAAACAAATGCATCTGGCACATCAAGATGGAAATCCTCTCTCATGATGTGAACTACCTCATCCAACACTAACTGTTTCTGGTGATCTGGGACCGGAGGGACAGCGGTAACAATGGCATACCTCTCATGGCTCAAAGGAGGATCATCCACCACCATCATGTTGCGAGCTAGCCTGTGATCCGGCCCACGCTCAATCCTTGCTCCCATCGGCACGAACTGGAACGGCCTCGCCGGGAAGTTGGCCATGGTAGCAGCGGTGGCGACGGCGGTCACAGTAGTCCGAGGCAAAGCTGGGGAGGAGGGGGGTGTGTCGCTCTGCTCGTTGGCTGACAGGGGCGGTGGAGACGGCAGAGGTAGTACTGCTTGAAGCGGAAGCGTCTGCCCAATGACTAGCGGGGGAGGGGGCCCAGCCACCGGCACTTCCTTTCTGGGACGCCAAACTACTTTTTTAATAGGAACATATGGATTCTGCTTTGGTCTGATTGAACGAGCTCGCGGCAACTCCTTCCTGCTGATACGATCTTGCCGTTCCACCTTCCTCTTTTTCCAACTAAATCTAGGAGCAGAATCCGTGGCACAAAAATTGGCCCCATGGCCCAGCAGCTTGCATCGCTTGCACCAGATAAGCCCAGGACAGAATTCTCTCGGGTGGGCCGGGCTATTAAATGGCTGAGTAATAAATAGCGCGGTTGCAATAGGTGTAAGGCGTTCCGCGATGATTTTGTTCATTCGTGCTCTGAAGGTCCAATGGTTAAGCTAAGAAATTACAGGCAATAGTGGCGCGAGATCGAGCCAATTATTCGCATGATTATTTTCGGGAACGAAACTGTTCCTGGGCCGAGTGTAGTAACGGCCCACAGAGGGCGCGCTGTAGGCGCCACTTCCACGTTCGGGCGCCTACAGCGCCGAGCAGGAGCTCCCACAAACCAGAGGCGGTTCGGACTTCGGGGGAAGAGAGAAAAGAATCGTACGTATTATCGAACGAGAAATCTAACCACCAGTCGACTTGTGGTTAGCGTCAGGCACGGACGATTCTGTTCGATCGAGCGATTTTCTTTTTCTCCCGCGTCGCGTTCCATCGAGCGATTTTCTTATCCTCCCGCGTCGTTGAACCATTTTTTTATGCACAGCTCGTACGAGTTCCCTCGACCGTCGGTCCCTCCGATTTTCCTTTCCTCCTGCGTCGCTGAACCATAATCTGCAACAAAACCGCATGACCTGCGAGCCGTCAGATATTCATCGCGCGCACGCATGTCTCTCTGCGACTCCCGATTTTCAGGTGCCTAATTAACTCTGTTAATCTCTTTGATTCCCGATTTTCAGGTGGTGCTTAACTAACTCGCCTTAATCTCTCTGACTCCCGATTCTCAGGTGCGTAATTACCTCGCGTAAATCTCTCTAATTCCCGATTTTCACGTGGTGAGTAGTTAACTCGCATTAATCTTTCTCGTCCAAAAATGGTGTGCCAACATGATTCGATCCTTGTAACTTTTACAAGGTAACCCACTAGCGAACCACCTCACTTACGTTCTTTTTTTGTAAAAATGAAAGCAAATAGGCTTTTTAACCTGTCTCCTTTTCTATGTTTGCACAAAAGTGAATGCAATATCCGATCTTTTCCGCACTTAAGTAGATTATTTTACCAACTCGTCTCGAGTTGATGATACCATGGTAATTTTGGTGGGGGAGGTTGATGAAATATACCGTTGGTAATTTTTGTGTGTGTATAGCATGGTAACTCACACATCACATACCTGATAACTTATGTACTCGGTACTGATTACTTTGACGATCGGGAGGGAGGCGTTGATGAAATATCCCAGGTCATTTTTGTGCGAATATCATGATAACTCACACATCACATACCTGATAAACTTATGTACCTCGATCCTGGTAACTTTGAGGGAAGTGGTGTTGATGAAATATCCCCAGTTGCTCTGATGTGAACAACATGGTAACTCAGACATCAGAGACCCGATAACTTATGCACCCTGGTCCTGGTAACTTTGGCGAGAAGTGGTGCTGAAATATACCCCCAATAATTTACACACCGCAAACATGATAACTTTTCCCTCCACAGGAGGGAGGGGTTTTGATGAAATATACTCTCGATAACTTCTGTGTAAATATGATGATAGTTTATGCATCACTGTCTTGATAACTTTTATGCAAATAACATGATAACCATACATCGTAGACATGATAAATTATGTACCCAGTCCTGGTAACTTTGTCGGTGGGGTAGGGGTGGGGGGAGTCGTTGAAAGATACCACAGTAACTTCCATGCAAATAACATGATAAATCACACATCATAGACATGATAAATTATGTACCCAGTCCTGGTAACTTTGTCGGTGGGGGTAGGGGTGGGAGGAGTTGTTGAACCATACCACGATAACTCTTATGCAAATAACATGATAACTCACACATCGCAGACTTGATAACTTATGTAACCGATCCTGGTAATATGGCGACTGTGGCGAGGGGGATGATGCCCCGCTAATTTCTGTGTAAATAATATGGTAATAGAAACATACAAAATTGATAACTCCCATACAAACGTCACTATAACTTTTGACCTAAAACTTTTTTGTTGAAAAACATACACCTGATAATTTCTGTGTAAATAACATGATGATGTATCATCACAGACTTGATAACTAATATTTTACGTTTAAACACCATGGTGTCTTTCATCCAAGGGAAAAAAGATTTTGAAACATTTCACAGGTAATTTCTATGTTAAATTACCATACTTTTCCATGCTTTAACCTTCTCGTACTGTAGTTACCAGCCTTATCATGGTATAGTTATCATGTTACTCAGACCATAGTTATCACGCCGGTCATTGCCAAAGTTACCAAGCCGAACTTTATTTTTTCTTTTGATATGGCAGAAATAAGAAAGGTTCAAATAACATTGTCATTCTACAATAGACAACAACAAAAGGTGGCTTAGTTGGTTATTAGGCTCGATAGGTATTACATAGACCTGGGTTTGAATCCTCTTTCAAGCACTTTTATTTTTTTTTCATATTATGCAGCGAAAAACAAGAAAAAACCACTAGCAATTTACTATCGAATATTATGCAGTCGACTGGTGGTTAGCACAGTCCATTATCGAATACGGAGTCTGTATCCGTAAGAAAAACGAGGATGCTTCTATATCGATCAAGCTCGTGTCACCAGACCAATATCGAAAGAAGTCCAAATAACCCCCAGGGCTTCACAAACCGACTAGATTACCTCATGAGGTCTAAAACCGGGTATTTAACCCCCCCCCCCCCTAAGTTTCCCCAAGCCATGTGAATCTTCCACTAAGCCTCATTAGAGTGGTTTTGCAGACGGTTTTGTTGATGTGGCCCGGTGCACCTCGTTCTTAACCCGCACCTGGCCTCGTCCATTCTCGTCCGAGCACGAGCGAGTGTCTCACCAGTCACCACACTAGCTACCTGTCTATGCCTGACATTACCTCGCAGCTCGCCGAGTTCCATTCTTGTAACTCTGTTGATGTAGACCGAACCTCGACGGCGAGATCCGATCTGTTGTTGCAGCCCGACCTTTCACGACACTCCACCACCACCAGCAGTAACCTCTCGCCCGCGCACGCGATGTACACGAAGTAGAGGGTTTGAACCTTGCGGCCCAGCACGAGAAAACCAATCTCGACGACGGTACTCACGCGCAAAACAATTTCCACGAAGAGAAATCGCAACACAGAGGCTTTCTAAAGCTTCCTCCAAAACTTAGGGATTTTTAGACAGCTTCCCCCAAAACTCGATACGGGTATTACCCTAAAAACACATCGTGTTTATTATCAAAATATAACCTCCCTCTTACAAAGAACTAGTTTGGCTTTATATAATAGCTGCACCCTAACTATCTTGGAAAGCAAGACTTGCTACGTGCTTAAAATAGAAGGTAACACGTAA
The DNA here is from genome assembly GCF_018294505.1 of Triticum aestivum. Lineage (NCBI taxonomy): Eukaryota > Viridiplantae > Streptophyta > Magnoliopsida > Poales > Poaceae > Triticum > Triticum aestivum. Next base: position 104,433,950 of record NC_057810.1, read on the forward strand.
GCATATCTAAACCGACTTGAAAGATTGAAACAAAATAAAACTAGTACTAGCTTTCGTGCATGAGCTGGTTTGTGCATGCGCTGGGTCAATCTGGGTGGGCCCCAGCCAATATCCTTCAAGCTCAAAAACTCCCAAATAAATGGCCTTCTCACGTACATGGCTTCCTTGATTGGCAGGAAAAGAAAGAATAATATTCTTCTTCTTTTGATTCTGACGTTGGACTCCTTGGTGCCTCCTCCTGAACGTAGCTTACCAAAATAACTAAAGTATTCTTTTCCTTCGTTTCCTCTTGATGCATGATTGTCTAACACCGAAGCAATTATCATCTTAACCTGAATAGGCTTCTCTTCTCTCCTGATGCACATCGCCTGCAATGCTTCAGCATGCATGCATCTATCTACTAGTGGTTGCTCATCTCCAGAACTTAGGCGCGGTTGCTCTAGTGTATATGCAGTGTATTTTCGGACAACACCAACTTCAGGCAAAACAACAATCTTGGTATTTAAATTACATTCGGTCATATCATCCTCTCCCCCTTGAATGGAAACCGTCCTCGGTTTCGAGTTATTCTCTGCAACAATATGTTTGTTTGCGGACTGAGCGATGACAGAAAAAATTCCAGCAACTTCGACTTTCTTCTTTTCTTCTTTTTTCTGCTTTTTTATCTTCTCAAGATGTTCTTTCCTCCAAGAAATAAAACGATCCACATCCATTGGCACGAGGCTGCACTTCTTACCCCTCTTGACGATATATCTGTGTGTTTTGCAATCATATGCAACATCGTGCTCTTTGTACCATGGCTCGCCCAATAACAAGTGACATGAAATCATTGGTACCGGAATCACATCACACAAAACCTCGCAAAAATAATTACCCAGCAAAAACAGTACCTTGGTTTGATGCGTGACAGTGAGCACTTCGCGACCCCAACGGAACAAGTATGGTTGTGCTCGTGGTGTCATCGATAGATCTAGCTTCTCCACCATCTCGATGCTTGCAGCGTTGATCGAACTCATGTGGTCGATTGTCATGGCACATGATCTCTCCTGTACCACAACACGAGTATGAAAAAGCCCATCCCATCGACCTTCCTCCTCCAATTGAAATCCATAGCTTAGCTTCCATGATAATCCAGTCATCTAACTCCACAGTGTCATGAACAACCTTGCTCTGAATACCACCTGATATAGACCGAACCTCGACGGCGAGATCCGATCTGTTGTTGCGGCCCGACCTTTCACGACACTCCACCACCACCAGCAGTAACCTCTCGCCCGCGCACGCGATGTACACGAAGTAGAGGGTTTGAACCTTGCGGCCCAGCACGAGAAAACCAATCTCGACGACGGTACTCACGCGCAAAACAATTTCCACGAAGAGAAATCGCAACACAGAGGTTTTCTAAAGGTTCCTCCAAAACTTAGGGATTTTTAGACAGCTTCCCCCAAAATTCGATACGGGTATTACCCTAAAAACACATCGTGTTTATTATCAAAATATAACCTCCCTTTTACAAAGAACTAGTTTGGCTTTATATAATAGCTGCACCCTAACTATCTTGGAAAGCAAGACTTGCTAGGTGCTTAAAACAGAAGGTAACACATAAGCATATCTAAACCGACTTGAAAGATTGAAACAAAATAAAACTAGTACTAGCTTTCGTGCATGAGCTGGTTTGTGCATGCGTTGGGTCATTCTGGGTGGGCCCCAGCCAATATCCTTCAAGCTCAAAAACTCCCAAATAAATGGCCTTCTCACGTACATGGCTTCCTTGATTGGCAGGAAAAGAAAGAATAATATTCTTCTTCTTTTGATTCTGACGTTGGACTCCTTGGTGCCTCCTCCTGAACGTAGCTTACCAAAATAACTAAAGTATTCTTTTCCTTCGTTTCCTCTTGACGCATGATTGTCTAACACCGAAGCAATTATCATCTTAACCTGAATAGGCTTCTCTTCTCTCCTGATGCACATCGCCTGCAATGCTTCAGCATGCATGCATCTATCTACTAGTGGTTGCTCATCTCCAAAACTTAGGCGCGGTTGCTCCAGTGTATATGCAGTGTATTTTCGGACAACACCAACTTCAGGCAAAACAACAATCTTGGTATTTAAATTAGATGCGGTCGTATCATCTGTCACCTTCTCGGTGATCAGCCTCCCGGGGTTGGTGTGTAGCCAGCACAAGGCCAGCAACGTCTCCACACCTGGACGCTACACTCAAAGGGCATGCCTTCAGTCAGGCAGACTGCATCGTCGAACCTGCTTCTACGGCCTAGTGCACTGCATACCGCTGGAGTTGATGACCGTCTGGGCCGTCGAGCTCCTCCTCTGTGTCGACCCCTAGCCGTGCGTGACCAGTGCGGCAGTGCCTCGTACTCAATCTCTCCGAGGCAGACTGGTAGGGCGGTCGAGGCTGTCGGGGAGCAGGTCATTGGCGCCGGAAGTGGCGAGGAGCCGGAGCGTCGCTCGCGAACGTCGTCATCTGTTGGAAGCCGCGCGCGGCACAGGCGCGAGCTTGGTGAGTTGTTGCCTACGGACTACGGAGGAAGAAGCGAACGAGGCCGGTGGGAGAGCTACTGACGCGACTAGGGCACACAAGGGACGCGATGGCAAGCCGAGATTGCATCAAGCCAAAATACAGCCGGCTGCTGGCTGTTGCTACTTCCGATCAGTACCTCAACGCTGCATTGTTGTCAAGGGATCTGTGAGGACGTGAGCGATGGAAAAAAAATCCTATACGACCGGGTCGTACCGACCCGATCGTGAGACCCACTCCCTCGTGCGCCAGCTGGCCATCCGAATCTCAACGCATCGTTCCTCGCCCGACCTCCAGCCCACCTCATTCCCCATGTCCCACGCCCGTCCTTTCAGCTTCTAAACTGATTCATCTTCCAAAACAGAAAACCCATCTTCATCTCTTTCATCTCGCCGGCGACGACGTGGCAAGATGGCGCCGCCCGATGACAGCAGCGAGGCCCCGAATCGTGGAACATATACGGCAACCCCTCCATCTGAACATCCTCTGCCCACATCTCCAAACAAAGTTGGGTTCAGTATACCCTCTTCCTAGGAAATTCCTTCTTTTTGAAGATTCTTGATTGATCTCATTCTTCCATCTCGCCGGTGATGGCGCAGCCCGACGACGGCACCGAGGCACCAGATCGTGGAACATATAGAACAGCCCCTGGACCGGAACCTCCTCTGTCCACAGCTCCTCCACTGATGGTGAGTTCAGTATACTAGTGCATCCCTCTTCCTAGGAAATTCCTTCTTTCTGAACCATCTTGATTGATCTCATTACCCTTGCAGCAATCGCCAAGGAACACAATTCCGCCGAGGACGAGCAGCACACCAAGGGACAATCAGGATTTGCAAGATGAAAATAATGTTCCAAGTGTTGGGATGAGCTTTCAATATGAGGAAGAGGCATACCAGTTCTACAATTCTTATGCTAAAATAAAAGGATTTAGAGCATCTCCAACAGCCGCGCTAAAGCGCAGCGCGCAAAAAACCAGTTTAGCGCGCGCGCTGCGGCTGGTTTTGCGCCCCCGCCTGCGCTGGCTCCAGCAGCCGCGCCATAATGCAGCGCGCGCGCGCCGCTCCAGCAGAGCGCAAAAATACAGCGCGCGCGACTCGCCGGGCATTTTGCATATATGGATATTTTGGACAAAAATGAACATGTAAAATTTGACACAAACAAGTTGATGAATAAAAGTTCATGCCCACAAGTTCAAAATCATGCCCACAAGTTCATCCAACCAAGTTCAAATGCAAACTAAAAGTTCAAGACATGAAAGACACATCAATCTTCATCTTCCTCTTCTTCGTCTTCGTCCTCATCTTCCGAAGACGACTCTTCCGCCTCCGAAGATGAATCTTCCTCCCTCTCCTCATCACGCACCGCATCATGTGAAGCTCCGACGATGTTGGCAAGATCTTCAACGGCATCTTCATGGGAATGTGTGTGAGAAGCCATGACGGCCGGAGGTGCACCCATGACGGCCGGAGGTGCACCCATGCCTCCCATGAGAGAAGCAAAACTCATGCCTCCCATGGCGGCCATAGCGTCGGAGGGTGCTCCAAAGCCACCCATGCCTCCCATGGCGGCCGGAGGTGCACCCATGCCTCCCTTGCCTCCAAAGCCACCAATGCCTCCCATGGCGCCGAGGCCACCGCCTCCCATGGCGCCGAGGCCACCGCCTCCCATGGCGCCGAAGCCACCGCCTCCCATGGCGCCGAAGCCACCCATGCCTCCCATGGCGCCGAGGCCATCGCCACCCATTGCACGAACCAAGGCTCTTTTTCGGATCAAGACTTCTTGTTGGGCAAGATTGACATACTCTTTTTGCGCCGTATTGAGGTTAGATGTGTCCATGAAGAACAAGTGCTTCTCCCATTCCAACAACTTAGCTCGCTCCTTGTTGCTCACTTTCCTCTCCTCCAAAGTCACCTTTCTCTCCTCGGCCGCCACCCTTCTCTCCTCGGCCGCCAACCTCCTCTCCTCGGCCACGGCATCTTGGTTCCTTGCCGTTTTCCTCACCTCATTGGCTTCGACCCTTGCCTTCACAATAGCTTCCATAGCATTTTGAGCTCATCATCTCCTTTCCTCTTCTTCTTTTCGGTTTTGTCTTTCTTGCACCCATCCGGTCGTTTTGGCTTTGAGTATGAAACCGAGTTGGATGTGGGGCTTCTCTTGCCGTCATCACTTGATGCATCATCCTCCTCCTCATCATCATTCATCTCAATTGCTCGCTTCCGTTTGTTTCTCAAATGCAAATCCTCCAAACCATCACGCTTCTTCCATTTCTCATCATCCTTTAACACTTCATAGCAATGAGGCAAGGTAAAGATCCTGCCTTTCTTGATCTTCCCCTTCTTGGTTGTCCTTGTCTCTTCTTTGAACAAGTTTTGTGCAATGTTGTACTACAAGAAAAACAAAACAAGTTAGCACTTCGGTCACCAAAAACAAGTATGATGAACATATATGAGATGCCACTTACTCGATCATCCTCATTTGTGCCACTTGGGTTAATCTTGTCCACTGACTTTTGCGCGGCCGCCCACTTTTGACAATCCGAGTTGAATGTCGATCATCGGGACTGAAGTGATCTCTCGGAGCGGTCAATTCCACTCTTGTTGTGAGCATCAAAGTGTTCTTTCATTCGCCCCCAATACGCGTCTCTACTTTGACCACCTTCAATGGATGGATCCCTCGACACATGCAAATAAGTGTAGCATAGTAACTTGTTATCGATGGTGGAGTAATTGCCCGCTCTTCCTTTCGGCGCCTCGACAATTCCCTCACCCTCCTCGTCCACCTCAAACTCATGGTCTTCGAAATGGATGTCATTGGTTTGAGACCAATGCGAATTGTTGGACCCAACACCCATAGTGGACATGTATGCATCATCGTTGAGACTACAAAGTTTTTTGAACAATACAAATAAGCTATCTATATGTGATGATCATGCATTGAAAAAATAAGAAGAAAAAAATACTTGGAAATTTTTTCACCCTGGGGGCATTTCGTCGAACACGTGGTGCGCGTCGGCGGCCGGCTCAACGAGTGAGCTCGCCGGCGCTTCGGTAGCCGCCGCGGCCGTCGAACGCCCTGCAAGCTTTTTTCCCCTCGCCTTTGTGATGCCGGAGCCGTCCGCCGCCTTGTTCTTCTTCGCGGATGTTTTTCCCTTCTTCGTCCGCGCCGCATTGGGTACCTTCTTCGACGGTGCAGCGGCGGCACGGGATGGCACCGGCGCGACGCCACCCGGGCCGTAGTCATCCGCGGCGGCAAGAAGAGGCTGCGCGCGAGGCTGACGCTCGACGGAGCTCCGGCGGTGGCGACGCCAGCGCTCGCCGCGCTAGGGTTTCCGGCGACGGCGGTGGCGGCGGCTATGGCGGCGGCGGGGGGGGGGGGGGGGTCGCGGTTGTACAGCGGGGTGAGCGGGGCGCCGGTGTGCGCGTCCATAGTGGGTGGCAGGGCGCCGGCGCCGGCGTGCGCGGGGCGTAGGACGAGGAAAGGAGAGAGTGCGGCGCGAGCGCTCGAGTGTGCCGCGTGTTGTAGCTGGCGCCCCAAATACACCGCGCGGATAAGTGTTTTTGACCGCGCGCCCAACCCGTTATAGCGCGCGGGCCGTTTTTGCGCGACCGCTGGAGCGACCCGCCGCATTGCGTGCGCGCTAAAAAGGCCTAATTTGCGGCGCGGCGCTAGTTTAGCGCGGCTGTTGGAGATGCTCTTAGCATTAGAAAGTGCCACCTGAAGCTTAGAGCAGATAAGACTTTAAGTGCCAGATATTTAGTTTGTAGCAAGGCAGGTGTGAAGGCCACTCATCCAACACATGTACCCAAGAAAGAACAAGCTATTTTGAGGACTGATTGCATGGCACGTGTTCAATTCAGCATCAATCGGGAGGGTATTTGGAGTGTTCAAAAAGTCATGGTCGAGCACAATCATCAGCTTGTAAGTCCAGACAAGAGGCACATGCTTAGATCACAGCGTCAACTCTTAGATGCTAACCGCCACATGATTAAGCAAATGAGGACATCCGGAATTAAACAAGCTGAAATATATGATTTCTGTGAGGTTTGGTATGGTAAAGATGCTATGCCATTCTTGCAAATGGATTGCAACAATTACTTACGAAGTGAGCGCTCGAAGTATTTGGAGACCAAAGATGCACAAACATTAACAGAGTATCTAACGAATAAGCAAGCTGAGGACCCTTCATTTTTCTATGCCATGCAATTAAATGATAATGATGGTACAATAATGAATATCTTTTGGCTGATGGACAAGCTATCATGGATTATTATGTCTTTGAAGATGTTGTTTCCTTTGACACCACATTTTCAACAAATAAATTTCAAATGCCATTTGCTCCATTTATTGGTGTTAATCATCACAAACAGACAATTCTTTTTGGTGCAGCGCTGCTATATAATGAAACTGCAGATACATTTGAGAGGAATTCAAGAAGCAATTCAGTTTGTCGTGTGTGTTGCTAGGCACTGATGGCACAATTAGCAATTACAAGTTGATATCTTTCGAGTACAAAAATGATGAAGCCGTAGTGTGTTTGAACCCAACTACTTTGGAGATAACTTGTTCATGCAAGTTGTATGGCTGCGTAGGTATGTAATACATGCTCCCTCATTTCCTTGAAATGCATAGCCTTTGAAATTACTTTCTGAAATTGTGTTAAACATTGTAGGTATATTATGCAAGCACATCCATAAGGTTTTCACCTACTGCAATATCATCACCCTGCCAAGTCAGTACATAATGAACAGATGGACAAAGCATGCAAAGCAAGAAATTTTCACATCCAAACTTGATACCAATGATAGCCTGGATTCCATGTTTGCACATACTTCTAGAAAAATGATGTCACTTGCATTGAAGTGTAAAGCTTCAAAGGAGGTCCTTACATATCTCAATGCTGGTATTGATAAGTTGGCATTGGAAGCACATGAATTACTTAGCAATTTAAATTTGGATGAAGATGAGGACTCTGAAAGTTCATCCGAAATGACCGAATCTGTTGCCAAGACAACGGTGTCATTTAGAGCTCCTGAACGAATAAAAGGTCCAACGAAAAAAAGATCAAAAGATGTGCTAGAGGGAGCAAAGAAAGGGAAAAAAAGGTACATTTAATTCTTATGTGTGAATAAGTAGCAAGGTATCCCTTCTATCTCTTATATGTACACACAATGTGCAGCAAAAGGTACAAATCATCCAACAAAGGAATCGGTGTTTGTTCCATCTACAGTTGGCCCTTCAGAATTTGCTTGCGCCGGTACTACACATCCACCTATGACCATGGCATTTGGAGAGTATCCATCAGCTTTTGTTCCACCTATTCCAGGAGAATTTGCAAGATTATTGCTTCAAGCTCATGGAGATGGCACAACACCGCCGACTGCTCGTCAATTAGATTTCAGCGAGGGTGCTAGTACATCAAGGTTTCAGCAGACGTCTCGGTCGTGCCCTGCTTGTTTCTAATGCTAGTTAGCTGGGCATGTCAGCTAAAGGGTGTTATTTACTTGAAGTTGTCGTTTTATTTTATAAATGTGTGCTAGTGTTGGTACCTGAATTGGTGAACATATAGTCCCTTGGCAAACCTGGAATGTTTTGCTCATGCCAAATGATGGTACTTGTTGCAATATTAATCTGAAGTTATCCTTTTATTCTGTAGCAATCTAATTTGTGGCGTTTATTTTTCTGAAAGTATTGACCAGATACAATCTAATTTGTAGCACCGAAGAAGTACAAATGTTTTTCTCAATATACTGGAAAGCAACAACACACAAGTTCTCTGTTTCAGGATAGGCACACTATTTTCATAAATGAATATGCTTATATGCATGTCAGCTTGTTAAATCAGCATATAGGCATGCATGTTAGCAGTTTGTATTCTTGGCTGATATAGAATCTGCAAACTGCACATCATTGATATCACAAGAGCTTCAAATACCAAGAGCTTTTATTCAGTGTACATCAGATTCATTTATACAACCAAAAAGCTCCACAATCTGCATCGACTAAAAAGTTCTTCTTCCTTTTGTCAGAACAATATGCTTTGTGCAGTTTCTTTTTGCTCCAATTGTCAATGAATAAGAGAATAACTTCCACACAAGCATATCTAGCAGAATAAGCAGATGCAAATGAACAGAGCATATAGCTACGTGCTTGTGTTGCAACCAGCAGATGAGCTGTTGATATGACAATTGGAGGCATCAGGTCATAGCTCCTCTTCTCGCTTCACATCTGCCCAGTGCTCTCAGCGCGCTCTATACTTGAAGTGCAGCCAGCGGGTACATGTCCAGTAGCTACGCCGCCACATCCGGCAGGGAGAAGTAGCTGGCGTGGTGCCGCGAGCTGAGCCGGCTACGACCGTGGCGGTTTCCTGCGGGGATGGAGCACGGGAGTAAGGGACTTGCGCTCAATGAGCATGCCATGGCTAGATGTGGCGAGCGGCAATGGCGGGGCCGCCGACGGGCCGTTGCTGGCGGGGGTAGAGTGGGCCGAGCTTGGGTGGTATGGCGTCGACGAGCAGAACAGCGGCGATGCGGCACCGGCAACTGGATTTGGGGTGGAGTAGAATCGTGATTTGGAAACAGGAAAGTGGGGAACGAGACGACGGGCGAGGAACGATGCGTTGAGATTCGGATGGCCAGCTGGCGCACGAGGGAGTGGGTCTCACGATCGGGTCGGCACGACCCGGTCGTATAGGATGGCATAACGATGGGAGGGGAAGAGAGGAACTGTGCCGAGTTGCCAAGGTCGTATCCGCAACCTTGCCACGTCAGCAGAACCGCCTGCAAAACCACTCTAAGGCTTTGTTCGGTTCTAGTGGTTTTGAACCTCTGGGGGGTCCAATCCCTGCAAGGATTGGGTGAACCCCCTCCCGTCACCAAATCCACACTAATCCCTGCTACCTTTCTCGAGAAATCCCTTCTGACCACATATCCATTCGGTAAATCCCCGCAACCCAGCAGTAGGTCAACAACACAGAAGAGGCATGAATCACAAGTGGAGCAACGAGACAGTAGGCTGCTTTGGCCGTCGAGCACGCGCCTGGATGGAGGAAGAGAGTCGCGCTGGGATGGAGGAAGAGGGTTGCGCAGGGGATCTGCTGCAGGGAGGGGGAGGAGGAGGGGGGGGGGGCGGGGAGGGGGGGGGGAGGGGCGAGGTAGGAAGCAGAGGGAGTTCGTTTGCTCCGGCCCCTAGACGTCGTCCAATCCTTCCTCGCCGCCGCCCTCCCCCGTCGCTCTCGCCCTCTTCTCCTTTTTCTTTTGAGACGACGAGCCGAGACAAGACGTGGTTTACTTCCACGTGGGGGGAGATGTGGCTCAAAACCCGGTCGAATCCCTGCGGTTTCGGAGGGGTTTGGGTGGGAAATAAACCCAGCCGGGTTTAACCGAATATGTATATAAGCTAAGCGGGGATCCAACCCCTGCGAGGGTAAAACCCACGGGGTTCCGACCAAAACCCCTCCGATCCCGGCGGGGGTGGGATTAAACGAACGAAGCCTAATCGGGATTGGTTTAGGAAAGCCCAGGGGGGTACATACCCGTTTTTAGATCTCATGGGGTAAATTGGCCCGTTTGTGAAACACCGGGTGGTTATGTACGTGGACTTCTTTCACCAATCTCTCTTTTCTCTCCAGCGATTCGGCTCTCCAGCGAGGCTATGGCGCTTGTGCCCAACCCCGGCGATCCGGCTCTCCGCATCTACGGGCCGAAAATCTATTCTGGGTACGCCTCGCCCGAGGAAGAGTCCGAGTCCAGGTCTTAGCTGCTGCACAAGATCGGCTCCTTCTACCGCAAGGCGCGGAGGCGGCTCGCCTGCCGCCGCCGCGTGCAGCCGCACGGCCTCTGCGTCGGCCTCCTCGACCCGGTCGCCAACATCGTCATCAACAGTACCATCGCCCACCACTCCCGCAAGCGCGACCGCGAGGTCGCTGTGCCGCAGGAGGACCTGGAGCGCCGGTCGCTGGACGGCCTGGTGGCTTCCTCACCCACATGTTTCCCAAGCTCGCGGAGGGCCTGGCCGTGCGCTACCTGCACCTCGCCAAGGCCGACACCCTCATCGCCGCCTGCGCCGTCGCGTTGGACCACGGCATCAAGTGGTTCCACGACTCCGAGGCCGCGCCTGCGCTCATCATCACGGCCCTCAAGTGCGCCGGGCTGGCCGCCGGGCACCCCGACGCCGCCCGCCTCGTCTGTGCCTGGCGCAACGTCTCCAGCCGCGTAGACGACGCGCTCAGCCTGCTCAACTTGCTCCGCGAATCACAATCATCGCCACGCCACTGCTCGCACGTCGTCAGGGAGCTCGTCTCCATTGTCAACGAGGGACCGCAGGCCCGTGAAGTAGCCGTGCGGTGCGCGTGGCAGCTCGCGGAAGCTTCCCTTCGCCGTCATCCCTGGAGCATGCCGCAGCCGGACAATGACCTGCCCAACCGGACGCTCCAGGACATGATCCACGGGTGTAGAGAGATAGGTTATGGGCTGTGCAATCGCGATGTATTTATCGGTGCACCAGGCACGTATATATAAGTACAGAGGTGGGCCACAACCTCAACTATACAAGAAATACAGGAGGTGGGCCCTACACACACATATACACGTACACAATATACTCAACACCCCCCCGCAGTCGAAGTGGCGCCAGTGACGCAGAGACTGGAACGAAACTCCTCAAAGGTGGAAGTCGGCAGTCCCTTCGTCATCACATCAGCGAACTGCTAAGCAGTCGGCACATGGAGAACCCGCATGCGTCCAAGAGCCACCTGCTCGCGCACAAAGTGAATGTCCAGCTCGATGTGTTTCGTCCGACGATGATGAACGGGGTTGGCGGAGAGGTACACCGCAGAGACGTTGTCGCAGTAGACAACCGTAGCCTGGGAGACATCGTGATGTAGCTCCTGAAGTAACTGTCGAAGCCAGGTGCACTCGGCGACAGCGTTGGCCACAGCTCGGTACTCAGCCTCCGCGCTAGAGCGCGAAACCATGGGTTGTCGCTTGGACGACCACGAGACGAGGGAAGGACCGAGGTAGACGCAGTAGCCAGAGGTGGACCGACGAGTGTCGGGGCAGCCGGCCCAGTCTGCATCGGAGTAAGCCACCATCTCCAGAGAAGTGGACGCCGTGAGTGTCAACCCAAGTGACATCGTGCCGCGGATGTAGCGAAGGATCCGCTTCACGAGAGTCCAGTGAGATTCATGAGGGGCGTGCATGTGGAGACACACCTGCTGGACAGCATACTGAAGATCCGGTCTGGTGAGAGTCAAGTACTGTAGGGCGCCGACAATAGACCGATAGAACAGAGCATCCGACGCAGGCAAACCCGCAAGAGCAGAAACCTTGGCCTTCATGTCAACAGGAGTAGCAACTGGATGGCAGTTGAGCATGCCAGCGCGCTCAAGAAGCTCATGGGCATACTTCTGTTGATGAAGAAAGAAACCGTCCGGACGCCGAACGACCTTAATGCCAAGGAAATAATGGAGAGCACCCAGGTCCTTGATAGCGAACTCGTCACGCAGCCGGAGAGTAATCTGCTGAAGAACGGCTGTGGAGGAGGCTGTCAGGATGATGTCGTCGACGTAAAGCAGCAAATATGCAGTCGTGTCACCATGGCGATAGACAAACAGTGAGGCGTCCGAGCGAGTGACGCTGAAACCCAGTGTCTGAAGAAACCCGGCGATCCGCTGGTACCAGGCGCGGGGTGCCTGCTTGAGCCCGTAAAGAGAGCGCGACAGCATGCACACATGGCCGGGGAATGAGGCGTCGACGAAACCGGTGGGTTGCTCACAAAACACCTGCTCCTCAAGATGGCCGTGGAGGAAGGCGTTGGAGACATCCATCTGGTGAACGGGCCAGCCGCGAGATACGGCGAGCTGGAGGACAGTGCGGATCGTGCCCGGTTTGACAACCGGGGCGAACGTCTCCATGAAATCAACTCCAGCGCGCTGGCAGAAACTGCGGACCACCCAGCGAGCCTTGTAGCGCTCAAGTGAACCGTCTGAGCGGGTCTTATGACGGAAGACCCACTTGCCGGTGATGACGTTGGCGCGAGGAGGCCGGGGAACCAGAGTCCAGGTGCGGTTCCATTGGAGAGCGTCAAACTCTTCCTGCATCGCCGCACGCCAGTGAGGATCACGGAGGGCGGCGCGGGCGGACGCAGGAATGGGTGACGGCTCCACGGCAGAGACGACGAGGACGTACTCGTCACGCGAGTAGCGGAGGCTCGGGCAGTGAATGCCGGCGCGAGCACGGGTGACAGGACCGGACGGGGCCACCGGTGCCGGCGAGGCGACCGACGAGGGGGCCGGCGAGGAGGCCGGCGTCACAGCCGGCGTCGCGGCCGGCGAGGTGGCCGGCGAGGAGGCCGGCGTCACAGCCGGTGTCGCGGCCGGCGATAGAGCCGGCGAGGGGGCCGGCGACGGGGCCGGCGAGGCGGCCGGTGACGAGGCCGGCGAGGCGGCCGGCGGCGAGGCCGTCGAGGCGGCCGGCGTCGGGGTGGCGGAGGAGGCGCCCGACCCCGCGGCGCCCGAGTCGGGGGCGGCGGGTGAAGACGGGGCGCCGGCCGCAACGGTAGGGCCGGCCGTGGAGGGCGCCGGCAGTAGGGCCCGTGGACCGCCAAAGCCCGGAGGCGGTCCACGAACCAGGCGTGCTCGTCCACCTGACGAGGTCGTCGATGGGCCGCCGGTGGCCGGCGGTGATGAGACGACGAGGGGTGCCTGCTGCTAAACGGGAAGACCATCTCATCAAAGTAAACGTGTCGGGAGGTGAAAACACGGTGAGAGACTGGATCGTAGCAGCGGTAGCCCTTAGTGTTAGGTGGGTAGCCGAGAAAGATGCATGCGACGGAGCGGGGTGCGAGCTTATGAGGCGCAGTGGCAGCGATGCTAGGGTAGCACAGGCAGCCGAAAATGCGAAGCCCTTCATGAGGGGGGTGCACCGAAGAGAAGGTGGTGAGGTGTAAAGTTCCCGCGAGTACGACATGGACGGATGTTTATGAGGAGGGAAGCGGTGGCTAGAGCGTCAGGCCAAAAGCGCGGGGGCACATTGGCGTGAAAGAGAAGAGTCCTAACGCGGTCATTAAGAGTGCGAAGGATGCGCTCAGCACGACCGTTCTGCTGCGAGGTGTACGGGCAAGTGAGACGAAAGATCGTGCCATGTGTGGTGAGAAGAGCACGAACAGCGGTGTTGTCAAACTCCTTCCCGTTGTCGGTCTGCAACGCGAGAATGGGTCGACCAAACTGCGTGCGAACGTAAGAGTAGAAGCCGGCAAGTGTGGAGATAACGTCCGACTTGCGGCGCAACGGGAAGGTCCACACATAATGCGAAAAATCGTCAAGAATGACAAGGTAATAAAGAAAGCCCGTATTACTTGCAACAGGAGATGTCCAAACATCACTATGAATCAACTCAAACGGGTATGATGCAACAAAGGAAGAAGCCCTAAACGGAAGACGGGCATGTTTGCCGAGGCGGCATGCATGACACGAGTGATCCTTGTTCTTATTACACGTGAAAGAAAAACTCCGAAGTATGTGGTGAAGTGTGGCGGGATTAGGATGACCCAAGCAAGCGTGCCAGAGATCCACTCCGGTGGCGAGAGCGACAGGGGCGGCGGAAGTGGTGGAGGTGGCGGAGTGAACCGGGTAGAGCTCGTTGGGGCTGTCACATCGGTGGAGCACCATCCGTGTGCGAGCGTCCTTAACAAAAAAACCACATTCGTCAAATTCAACGGTGACCGGATTTTCACGTGTAAGTGAACGAACGGGAACAAGATTTTTAATGAGATCAGGAGAAACAAGAATATTAGACATGGATATAGGAGTGGAGTTAGACGGAAAATATGTATGTCCAATATGGATGATAGGAAGAGAAGAACCGTCACCGACGGTGATGCGGTTGGAGGTGTGGACAGGGTGGGCAGTGTGGAGGTTACCGGGGTACACCGCCATATGAGCGGTGGCGCCACTGTCCATGTACCAATCGCCGCCGCCGGTGTAGCTGGACGGGGAAGGGGCGGTGTGGAGAGCCGCCAGGAGAGCCGGGTCCCACGGCGCCGGCGGGAGGGACGGCGCAGACGTCAGGGGCAGCAGCGGCGGCCCGCCTGGCGGCGGCTGCTGCCCGTAGGGCGCCGCATAGGGCTGCGGCGCGGCGTAGTACGCCTGGTGTGACGGAGGCCGGGTGCCGAGAAGACCCGGAGAGGGAGCCCGTGGAACCGGCATGGAGTAGGCGTGGACGACGCCGGTCCACGGGTTCTGGCCGGCGTACCACGGGGCCGCCGGCTGAGGGGCCGGCTGCTGCTGGCGAGGTGCTCCTCCCTGAGCACCGCCGCCGCCACTACCTCCCTGCTTGCGGCCACCCCGACGGCCGCCGCGACGGCCTCCCCCATTGGCCGTCGGTTGGGGCGGCGGGAAGGGCGCGGGTGGGGCGGGCGGGAAGCCGGGCGGGAAGGCGGGTGGCACCGGCTGGGGCGGCGTCGGGCGGGGCGGTGGCGGGGCCGAACCCCCGCGGGTGCCGGCAACAAGGGCGGTGTGGGTCGCGCGCGTCCTGGCTGCCCGCATCCGGCGTTCCTCCAGCTTGAGGTACGCGACCACCTTGCCAAAGGTGGGCTCCGGGATGAAGGTGAGGTTGGAGGCGGCGTTCCCGAAGTCCTTGTTGAGGCCGCCGGAGAGGGTGCTGATGAGGAGCTCGTCGCCGATCTTCTCCCCCAGATCACGGAGCTCATCAGCGAGCTTCTTGAGGCGCATGCAAAAATCATCGATGGACGAGTCAAGTTGCTGGCACCCGTAAAACTCACCATAGAGGAGGACCTTGCGCTGCAGCCGATTGTCGGTGAAGAGGCCATTGAGCTTGGTCCAGACCGCATGGGCGTCGTCGTCGTCGTTCACCACGGTGTGGAAGATGTCGCTACAGATGGTGAGGTAGAACCAGCGGATGATGGTGGCGTCGAGGATCATCCACTCCTCGTCGTGGATCATGAGCGCGGAGTCCACGGTGCCGTCCACGTGGCCGTGAAGGAGGTACTCACGGAACACGAGCAAAAAGTACCGCTTCCACGCGGAGTAGGAGGCGGTGGTGTGGTCAAGCTTGACCGAGACGCGCTCATGGATGTTGAGGTCGCGGACGAGGGTGACATCGGGACCGGCGAACGGGTTGGAGACGGTGGAGGAGGAGGAGCTCATGGTGGCGGCGGTGATCGGGTTTGGGAGGAGGGAGAGAGGGGCGGCGCGGGTAGGGGGCGGAAGCGGTGTTGGGCGGCGGCGGCCTCGGGACAGGAGGCGGCGGCGGCGGCGAGCGGGGCGGGTGGGCGGCGGCGGCGGTTACCAGGGCGGCGGCGGCGGCCGAGGGTAGGGCAGCGGCGGCGGCGGCTGGTGACGGCGGCGGGAGGCGGCGGCGGTGGCGGCTAGGGTTAGGATCTTGCTGCTCAGATACCATGTAGAGAGACAGGTTATGGGCTGTGCAATCGCGATGTATTGATCGGTGCACCAGGCACGTATATATAAGTACAGAGGTGGGCCACAACCTCAACTATACAAGGAATACAGAAGGTGGGCCCTACACACACATATACACGTACACAATATAGTCAACAACGGGTACTACCTCGAGGCCCTCGCTCGGCTGCCGGCGGGCCCTGGCTTCCACCACAGCCTGATCAAGGCCGGCCACTGCTACGGCCCCCTCGACCCCGTCTCCAACATCATCATCAACACCGTCTGGCACCACGCCACGTTCCCGCCTTCCATGAAGCTCGAGCAGAACGTGATCGGCACGCGGAGCCTCCACCGGGTGGAGAACCGCTCCCTGTACGGCCTGGTCTCCTTCCTCTGCACGCTCTACCATGGCTTTGGTTTCCAGCGATCTGTGCGCTGCCTGCTCAAGGCAGACACCAGCCTTGTGATCGCTGATCCCGACCTTGATCCTGCCGCTGCCGCAATTCACCATGTTCAGGAGGCTCGTAACCCCCCGGGCACCGGTCTCAGGGAAGCCTTCTTGGCAGCCGCCACCGCGGGCTGCCACCCCAACCAGGACGCTCAAGCAAAGCTTCTGACGTCGTGTAAGGAGATGCTGGGGCCTGCCATGTCTCTGCTGCGTCCGGGCTCTGGCAAGCTCTCCTCTCACGATGTCCAGCGGCTTGCCAGGTTGCTATCTCCGGAATCCACATATGATCATGACTCCGAGACGGCACTTCCCCCGGTATCCCTCAAATCCTACCCCCTTGCGGACCTAGCAGACCTATATTCAGTGATCTCCAAGGGGGTCAATGTTCTGTTGAACAAATATCGACAGATGCCAAATGGGGATCCCAGCTACGAGCTTCATACGATTTGCGGTGTGAATGACCGGGTCGGCGGTCCTGCTCAATGGCCACCTCATGAGTGTGGCCGCTGTCACGTCAACTTCTTGGCTAATCCCAAAAGCCCCTGTGGTGGAAAACCGACTTTGTTTTTTTGCTGAAATTCAAAGCGATGGCACACGCGACTCCTTCTGTTGCCCTGTGGCTCTGCCTCCGCCATGTGCTGGTACTAGTCCTGGCCATCTCAGGCCCGGCCCTGTCGGCCCACCCAGGCCCGACCCTAAAATGCAGGGCCTAGGCCCGATGGGCTTGCTCGTGGGCCGGGCTTGGGCCTAAGTTTTGAGCCCACCAGCAGGGCCTGGACGGGCTTGGGCTTGGCATATTGACATTTTAAGGAAGAGGCCCGGCCACGGCCCTAAGCCCTAAGGGCTTTTGAGGGTTTTTTACCAGATGGGCCGGGCTTGGGCTTGAAAATTAGGCCCGATGGTAGGGCCTGGGAGGGTCTGGGCCTCAGTTTTCTGCCGTGGGATTTTTTAGGCCCGGCCCAAGCCCTGCCTGGCCCGGCCCATGGCCAGATATAGCTGGTACGCTGTGTAACCAACCCTATGCAAATATTTTTCAAGCATCTTATCTAGTCAGTATATTTTGTTGTATATGCCAACGTTTTTCACATGTCTTATCTAGTCAGTATATCTTGCTGTATATGCTATGTAAAGAATCTGAACCACCATGGTGCATCTTTGCCACAAGCCCACAACAGACTACTAGATTGTGTTTTGCTACTCCGCCAGCCTGAACTCTGGTATCTGGAGTGAAAAATAAAATTGTTGAAGAAAAGGAAGTGTCAAAGGGAAAAAGGAAATAAAAGTCGAATGCCTATACTTGAATATCTCCATGTTGATATGTTAATGAAGTCGAACATTTCGATAAAACAGCCTGCTATAGTGATCAGGATGTAGCTTGATGATCCCTTCACCATCGTGCTCATTTCCCAGTCAACAAACTAATAATGTTACCCCGCAAAAAAAGAACTAATAATGTTTACAATCAACTAGGACGGTCATTCCATCACCCTTTATTTACACATATCACATGGTTTATGTCAGCATTCTATGGCTCCATGCATTATGGAACTTGTAAGCCGCAGGACATTTCATTTTTGATGTGTTTTAACGCGCACACAGTTTTATGCATTAACATTCAATACATATTAATTACCTCATGTGTTGGCAGCACAAATTCTGTGTGTTTACTGCGAAGCCATGGGGACTAGAATTGTGCATCCAGTCACGATAGACTTCCGTGGCCATGATTCGGAGTTTCGGATGCTGGCCCGCAAAAAAGACCCCTGTCAGCGCGAGGAAGCAACCTTGAGAATCATCAACCATAGACGTCTCATGGCGGAGAATGTTCATTGCAAGGAGAAAGAAGATATCCTCTACGATGGGGTGGATGGGCACAAGAATAAGTTTGATAATGTGAGTTCCCTGAGTGTGGAAGAAGCTATGTTATTGGCACCACTTTGTCGCTATCTGTAAGGTGTTGTGGCATTGGAAAATACTGTGCCAATGCAAGACAAGTTAAAGTTTATGTTGTCCTAGGAGTTGGGATGGTGCTCATGAAATTTAACAGTGGTTAGCTCGTACTGTTAGAATATATCCAATGATGTGTGTTAGTAACGGCATTTGAATGTGCCAGTTGATTGTGTAATTGCAGTTTACACTCTAAACTAATTTGGAACTGCTTTGGTTAGCAATCACGCATCTTTGTTTTCAAATTTGGTTGTGCTGCTTTGAGATGTACTAAGCCTGAGGAAAATTGGTTTGCGGCCGAATCTAGCTGGGTAAGAAAATTCTTTTCATGGGCTGGGCTGTATATTGTAGGCAAGCTGTAAATATATAGGGTCTTTTATTCTTATCCTAGGTGAAAGGATTTTTATTCCTTGCCCTAGATCCCTCCAGCCGATGCGCTACACACAAACTTACAACCAACGAAGTCTACCATTAAGGCCTCGGGATCCCTGCCTATTCCCCGGGCGGAGAAACCACAGGCCGCGACGACGACTGCCAGACTTTCGTTGAGCGCTCTGACCTCCTTCGTCCGTCAATTGCGACGCCCTGCGCTCCTCCCTCCAACACTCCGCCCCTCTGGCTATGGCGATGGAACCAGGGTCGTCATCCTCCTCCTCCCCGGATCTCGCTTTCGCCTACAAGATTCTCATACCTTCCGGTGACGACGACCAGGAGATCATCCTCCTCTTCCACCCACCATTTTTGCTTCTCCATGATGATGCCTTCCATGCTACACACACTGACGAACGTTAAATAAAATAGGCATAGCAGGGATTTGATCCTAGGATCGACTAGTTACTTCCCAATGCTGCTAGCCACAGACTCTACTTGTTGTAGAATATGGAGAGCCCGGCCTACTAGAAGCAAAATGAGCTGGGTTTTACAATGTTTACTTCCTTTTCCTGTTTTTGCTTTATTTTTATTTTCTTTATTTTTCTTCATTTTTACTCGTCTAATTCAATATGTTTTTTCTGTTTTTTTCTTTTTACTCGGTGTTTTCATGCTGTTTTCAAAAAAATATCGGTTAAGAAACACATAAATGTTGAAATAAGTATAAAAAAATTGTTTCACGAATATTGAAAGAATATTGAATAAGTATTAAAAAATGATGAACAAGTATTTTAAAAATCTTGAACAAGTACTTGAAAATGTTGAATAAGTATTAAAAATGTTAAACAAGTATATGGCAAAGGTTGAAGAAGTATTAAAAATTGTTGAACTAGTATTTAAAAAATGTTGAACAAGTATGAATGAGTATTAGAAATGTTGAACAAGTATTTGACAAATGTTGAATAAGTATTAAAAAATTTGAACGAGTATTTGAAAATGTTGAGCAGGTATTTCAAAATGTTGAATAAGTATTAAAAATGTTGAACAAACAACACTTGAAAATGTTGAATAAAAATGAAAAAAAATGTTGAAAGAGTATTTGGAAAATGTGGAACATGTATTTGAAAAATGTTGAAAAATGCTGCCACCCCAACCCGGACTCTCAAGCAAAGCTTCTGACGTCGTGTAAGGAGATGCTGGGGCCTGCCTTGTCTCTGCTGCGTCCGGGCTCTCGCAAGCTCTCCTCTCACGATGTCCAGCGGCTTGCCAGGTTGCTATCTCCGGAATCCACATATGATCATGACTCCGAGACGGCACTCCCGCCGGTCTCCCTCAAATCCTACCCCCTTGCAGACCTAGCGGACCTCTATACAGTGGTCTCCAAGGGGGTCAATACCCTGTTGAATAGATACAAGCAGATGCCAAATGGGGATCCCAACTACGAGCGTCACGCAATTTGTGGTGTGAATGACCTGGTCGGCGGTCCTGCTCAATGGCCTCCTCATGAGTGTGGCCGCTGTCACGTCAACTTCCTGGCTACCCCCAAAAGCCCATGTGGTGGAGATGGGGATCCGACTTTATTTTTTGCTGAAATTCACAGCGACGGCACACGCGACTCCTCCTGTTGCCCTGTGGCTCCGCCTCCGCCATGTGTTGGTATGCTACAACCAACCCTATGCATGCCAATATTTTCCTCGTGTCACTTTATGTTTCCTTGCATTGTGAAACTTATAAGCTGCGGAACATTTCATTTTTTATGTTGTTTTTATGCGCACACAATTTTAGCATTATAACCTTCAATACATGTTAATTACCTTATCTGTTGTTGACAGCACAAATTCGATGTGCTTACTACGAAGGCATGGGGAAAAGAATTGTGCATCCAGTCGGGGTAGACTTCCGTGGGCGTGAGTCAGAGTTTGAGATGATGGCCTGCGAAAAAGACCCCTCTAGGCGTGAGGACGCAACATTGAGAATCATCGGTCATAGGTGTCTCACGGCGGAGAACATTCATCACAAGGAGAAAGAAGATATCCTCTATGATGGCGTGGACGGGCACAAGAATAAGTATGATAATACGCGCTCCTTGAGTATGGAAGAAGCTATGTTATTGATACCAGTTTGTCGCTATCTATAAGGTGTTGTGGCTTTTGAAAATAATGTGGCAATGCAAGACAAGTTAAGTTTATGTTGTCCTAAGAGTTAGGATGGTTCTCATGAAATTTAACAAGTGGTTAACTCATACTATTAGAATATCCTATGATGGGAGCTGATTGTGTAATTGCAGTTTACACTAAACTAATTTGGAACTGCTTTGGTAGCAATCATGCATCTTTGTTGTCAAATGCAGTCGTCCTACTTGAGATATACTTGTACTAAGCCTGTGGAAATTTGGTTTGTGGCCGGTTCATGCCGCAAGAGCTATGTCTCGCTTACTGCAAGACGTAAGCTCCTTTCACCTTCGACGTGTTTGTTCGTGGGCCGGCTCAATAACGTGCATTCAGAAGCTTCCTGAACCAGTTTTGGGAAGCTTTTATCGACTGGTTTTAGAAGCCTCGCATGTGATTCTTTCTTTTCCTGTATGTTTCATTAATCTGTTTTCATTGGGGTTTTTTCTGCTCTTTCTTTGCTGAACATTTTTCAGATACACGATGAACATATTCTAAAGGAATCAAACATGTATTCAAATACATGTTGAATATTATTTTTAAATACAGAGCGAACATATTTAAATGCGCGTTCAATATTTTTCAAAAAATGTCATTAACAATTTTATTGAAATATGCAAAAAAAGTGAAGTATTAGAACTTTTTATATGTTACGAGTATTTTTTTAAATTGTGACAACGTTTTTTTGCATTCCATGAACATTTTTAAAACCCTGACTTTTGCAAGGCCTCGTACTAGAAACTAGAATGGCAGTCAGGTCCCCTACACATTTCTTCTTAGATGCAGCCATGTTGTCATCGGGAACGGGCCACTTGGGCCGGCAAGACCTTCACAGCAGTGCAGCCGCGCCATGAAACTCCGAGTTGAAGCTAAAACTACCTCCCATTGGAGCACTTTGCCTGGGAGGAACATGGGCCTTTCGACTAGAAAGAGCAGCGATGCTAGATGGCTAGGTTCTTTGTGGTGGAACTAGCCCATTCAAGTTCAAGTCCTAGACTTGGCATGGGTGGTCACATTTTCCTTGATTTATTCCAAGCCTTCCGGCACTACACTTTCAACGGTATGGCATGCTCGTTAGCTACAAGGCATCTGTGGTGACTTTGTCAATTTCAAGATTTGTCAGCTCGGTCTCTCTCTTGAAGTTGATCATCATTATGATGTTTGTGTTTGCGTTCACACGGATGAGTGTGCGTGCGTGTATGTGAGCATCTGTATTTGTACTATGTTTCTAAAAAAGCAGCGGCACGACGTTGAGTACCAGCAGCTAACCGGCACCGATAATGGAGGGGGGCGGGGGAAGCGGTAGGTGCGAGAGAGGCTAGCTAACTAACCATGCATCATTAATGGTTAATGCATGTTAGTGGGTTAAGGAGAAATAATACGTGGATGAGGAAAGAGCGGAAGCTTAATTAACGAGCTTGATCTACCTAGCTAGGCCTAAGTATTTATGGGGAAGTTGGAGAAAAGAACAAGTTAGGAGAGAGAAGGAAGAAAGTGAGGAATAATAAAGAGAGATAGCTATATGGGGTATGTCACATGGTGAAGAGTGAGTTGAGTGACACTATTAGTGGCGTGCTACGCCGAAAATTCTCTTTGGAGGCTGAGCACTATGTAGTCCGCTATCTCGGTCGTTAGAGCATCTCGAGCCGCGCCCCCAACAGGCCCCCCTCCAGGCGAATTTTTAGCGTCGGTGGCCGAAAATCGGCTCAGTCGCGCCCCCAGGACCTTGTTTAGTGCCGGTTTGGGCCAAATCCAGAGTCGACGATCCCGCCCCGAACCCAAGCGACCGGGTGTCGCCTGGGGGTGCCGGCAGAAGCGAAAAGTGGCGTGGGGCCGCTCTGTTGGCGAGAGGAGGCCCTTTTCCTGCCATTTCCTCCCGCTTCCCCCCCCCTCGACTTCCCTCTCATTCTCCATTCCTCCCGCCAAACTACGCCTCCTCCCTTCCATGCCGCCCGCCATGCCGCCGAAGAAGTACGTGATGCCCCGCGCCGTGACGGATCCCACAGCCGCCGCCGTCGCCCAACCGAAGCAAAGGAAGCTGAGGGCGCCGCCGTCCAAGCCCCTGGGCATGACCAACGCCGACTGGAAGGCGGATGTGCAGCATCAGGAGGCCGTCACCGCCGATAGGCGGAACAGGGCCAAGAAGGCCAGGGAGAGGGCGGCGGCGGCGGAGGAGCAGGTGGAGCGTGCGGCAGCCAAACAAGCCGAGGCGGCTCGCGGGACGATGATGAATCCACCCGGTGGGCACGGCCCGCCCGCGGCCTGGAGCCAGCAAAGCGTCGGCACTCCGGCCGGGTTCTCGTCTTTGCCACACCCATTGAGCACGCCGTCGCTAGGCTATGCCGATGGCGACGTCCATGGTGGTTTCAAACCCAACATCACCTTTCCACATGGGCGCCCGGTCCAGCGTACGCCCTCGCCCGCGTTCGCTGGCGTACAGTACCCTTCGTACACATACTCGCCGCCGGACTACGCAGCTTCACCGATGCCACCTCTCCGCCATGGCCTGTACTCGCAAGCCTCCTCCTCGTCGCATCTTGGCGACGCCAACGCGACGGAGACCAACATGGAAGACATCATCGCAGCCAGCTCAGCTACCGCCACCGCTTCCCCCCGTTAACTACCCAAGACGGCTCGATTGATCTCGGCGACATGGACGCCGAGCTCGACTACGGCGAGGAAGAATCGGAGGAGGAGGAAGAGGAGGAGGACGAGGAGGAGGAGCCGGCGCCGACGAGGAAAGTCAAGAAGAAGAAGAAAGTGTCGGCCAAGACCGACGAGCCACGCATCAAGTGGGCAAGGAAGATGAGTGCCTCGCCGAAGCGTGGAAGGTCGTCTGCCTCGACCCGACCACCAGCATGAACCAGAGCTTCGACACATGTTGGTACCGCATCAAGGATGAGTTCGACGAGCACAAGCTCGTCGACCCCTATTTCAAAGGCGTTCACATGCGACGGGGGTCAAAGGTGATCGCGAACCGTTGGGGGCTCATCCAAATGGCGTGCAACAAATGGCATGGGATCGTCGAGGAGATCGCTGCTTGCCCGGAGAGTGGCACCAGCGTCGAGTATCAGGCACAACACGCCGCCCTCTCCCTGTTCCTCTCGCCGTGGGCGCCCATTTGTGCTCCGCGTCGACTGATGCCCTCTCTTCGGCGCAGCTGCTGCGTATGCTCGCCATGTACCGCGACGACAACGCCGACCAGGAGTTCAAGTACCTCCACGTATTCAAATGGATCCAAAAGTGCGAGAAGTGCGCGGATATCCAGCGCACCCTTACCAAGGCCAAGGAGACGTACAAGTCGGACGCGCTGACACCGGGAGCGGCAGACGGGCGTCCGGACGGCAACAAAGGGGCCAATAAGGCAAAACACACCGAGTCGGCTGCCGCACACATGCAAGAGTCCATCGAGCACTGCCTTGCCGATGCCAAGACCAGATGTAAGTGCATCTAGTGCCCCTTAGTGAATTTGGTGTATTGAAGACTTATAGGTTAAGGAACTAATATGTTTGTGAGTGTACACAAGCTCTATAAGTCGATGAGGAGTTTGATATTTATAGTGAAAGTCGATCCCTAAAAATGAATGTCTTCGGCTGAAGACTTTGGTTCTCCTGAAGACTTTGAAAGCGAAGAAATTGGTGTGTGATGACCCACAAGTATAGGGGATCTATCGTAGTCCTTTCGATAAGTAAGAGTGTCGAACCCAACGAGGAGCAGAAGGAAATGATAAGTGGTTTCCAGTAAGGTTTTCTCTGCAAACACTGAAATAGTAGGTGATAGATAGTTTTGTGATAAGATAAATAGTAACGAGCAAAAAGTAAATAAAGTAAATAAAGTGCAGCAAGGTGGCCCAATCCTTTATGTAGCAAAGGATAAGCCTGGACAAATTCTAATAATGAAGAAGGAGCTCCCGAGGACACATTGGGAATTATCGTCAAGCTAGTTTTCATCGCGTTTATAAGATTCGCGTTCGGTACTTTGATAATTTAATATGTGGGTGGACCGGCACTTGGGTACTGCCCTAACATGGACAAGCATCCCACTTATGATTAACCCCTATTGCAACCATCCGCAACTACAAAAAGGAGTATTAAGGTAAACCTAACCACAACATTAGACATATGGGTCCATATCAACCCTTAACGAAGCAACACATAAACTAGGGTTTAAGCTTCTGTCACTCTAGCAACCCATCATCTACTTATTACTTCCCTATGCCTTCCTCTAGGCCCAAATAATGGTGAAGTGTCATGTAGTCGACGTTCACATAACACCACTAGAGGAGAGACAACATACATCTCATCAAAATATCGAACGTATACCAAATTCACATGACTACTAATAGCAAGACTTCACCCATGTCCTCAGGAACAAATGTAACTACTCACAAAGCATATTCATGTTCATAATCAGAGGGGTAATAATATGCATAAAGGATCTGAACATATGATCTTCCACCAAGTAAACCAAATAGCATCAACTACAAGGAGTAATCAACACTACTAGCAACCCAGAGGTACCAATTTGTGGTTTTGATACAAGATTGGATACAAGACATGAACTAGGGTTTTGAGATGAGATGGTACTGGTGAAGATGTTGATGGAGATTGACCCCCTCCCGATGAGAGGATTGTTGGTGATGACGTTGGTGATGATTTCCCCCTCCCGGAGGGAAGTGTCCCTGAGGGAGTTCCGGACTAGGGGGTGTCCGGATAGCCGAACTATCATCTTCGGCCGGACTCCTGGACTATGAAGATACAAGATTGAAGACTCCGTCCCGTGTCCGAATGGGACTTTCCTTGGCGTGGAGGGCAAGCTTGGCGATACGGATATGTAGATCTCCTACCATTGTAACCGACTCTGTGTAACCCTAACCCTCTTCGGTGCTTATATAAACTGGAGGGTTTTAGTCCGTAGAATGAACAACAATCATACCATAGGCTAGCTTCTAGGGTTTAGCCTCTCTGATCTCGTGGTAGATCTACTCGTGTACTACCCATATCATCAATATCAATCAAGCAGGAGTAGGGTTTTACCTCCATCGAGAGGGCCCGAACCTGGGTAAAAACATCGTGTCCCTTGTCTCCTGTTACCATCTGCCTAGACGCACAGTTCGGGACCCCCTACACGAGATCCGCCGGTTTTGACACCGACATTGGTGCTTTCATTGAGAGTTCCTCTGTGTCGTCATCTTTAGGCCCGATGGCTCCTTCGATGGGAGGGGAAGAGAGGAACTGTGCCGAGTTGCCAAGGTCGTATCTGCAAGCTTGCCACGTCAGCAGAACCCCCTGCAAAACCACTCTAAGGCTTTGTTCGGTTCTAGTGGTTTTGAACCTCTGGGGGGTCCAATCCCTGCAAGGATTGGGTGAACCCCCTCCCGTCAACAAATCCACACTAATTCCTGCTACCTTTCTCGAGAAATCCCTTCTGACCACATATCCATTCGGTAAATCCCCGCAACCCAGCAGTAGGTCAACAACACAGAAGAGGCATGAATCACAAGTGGAGCAACGAGACAGTAGGCTGCTTTGGCTGTCGAGCACGCGCCTGGATGGAGGAAGAGGGTCGCGCCGGGATGGAGGAAGAGGGTCGCGCCGGGGATCTGCTGCAGGGAGAAGGAGGAGGAGGGGGGAGGGGCGAGGTAGGAAGCAGAGGGAGTTCGTTTGCTCCGGCCCCTAGCCGTCGTCCAGTCCTTCCTCGCCGCCGCCGCCGCCGCCCTCCCCCGTCGCTCTCGCCCTCTTCTCCTTTTTCTTTTGAGACGACGAGCCGAGACAAGACGTGGTTTACTTCCATGTGGGGGGAGATGTGGCTCAAAACCCGGTCGAATCCCTGCGGTTTCGGAGGGGTTTGGGTGGGAAATAAACCCGGCCGGGTTTAACCGAATATGTATATAAGCTAAGCGGGGATCCAACCCCTGCGAGGGTAAAACCCACGGGGTTCGGGCCAAAACCCCTCCGATCCCGGCGGGGGTGGGATTAAACGAACGAAGCCTAATCGGGATTGGTTTAGGAAAGCCCAGGGGGGTACATAACCGGTTTTAGATCTCAGGGGGTAAATTGGCCCGTTTGTGAAACACCGGGTGGTTATGTACGTGGACTTCTTTCACCAATCTCTCTTTTCTGTCCAGCGATCCGGCTCTCCAGCGAGGCTATGGCCTTTCTTGCCCAACCCCGGCGATCCGGCTCTCCGCATCTACGGCCGAAAATCTATTCTGGGTACCCCTCGCCCGAGGAAGAGTCCGAGTCCAGGTCTTACCTGCTGCACAAGATCGGCTCCTTCTACCGCAAGGCGCGGAGGTGGCTCGCCTGCCGCTGCCGCGTGCAGCCGCACGGCCTCTGCGTCGGCCTCCTCGACCCGGTCGCCAACATCGTCATCAACAGTACCATCGCCCACCACTCCCGCAAGCGCGACCGCGAGGTCGCTGTGCCGCAGGAGGACCTGGAGCGCCGGTCGCTGGACGGCGTGGTGGTCTTCCTCACCCGCATGTTCCCCAACCTCGCTGAGGGCCTGGCCGTGCGCTACCTGCGCCTCGCCAAGGCCGACGCCCTCATCGCCGCCTGCGCCGTCGCGTCGGACCACGGCATCAAGTGGTTCCACGACTCCGAGGCCGCGCCTGCGCTCATCATCACGGCCCTCAAGTGCGCCGGGCTGGCCGCCGGGCACCCCGATGCCGCCCGCCTCGTCTGCGCCTGGCGCAACGTCTCCAGCCGCGTAGACGACGCGCTCAGCCAACTCGACTTGCTCCGCGAATCACAATCATCACCACGCCACTACTCACACGTCGTCAGGGAGCTCGTCTCCATTGTCAACAAGGGACCGCAGGCCCGTGAAGTAGCCGTGCGGTGCGCGTGGCAGCTCGCGGAAGCTTCCCTTCGCCGTCATCCCCGGAGCATGCCGCAGCCGGACAATGACCTGCCCAACCGGACGCTCCAGGACACGATCCACGGGTACTACCTCGAGGCCCTCGCTCGGCTGCCGGCGGGCCCTGGCTTCCACCGCAGCCTGATCAAGGCCGGCCACTGCTATGGCCCCTCGACCCCGTCTCCAACATCATCGTCAACACCGTCTGGCACCACGCCACGTTCCCGCCTTCCATGAAGCTCGAGCAGAACGTGATCGGCACGCGGAGCCTCCACCGGGTGGAGAACCGCTGCCTGTACGGCCTGGTCTCCTTCCTCTGCACGCGCTACCATGGCTTTGGTTTCCAGCGATCCGTGCGCTGCCTACTCGAGGCAGACGCCAGCCTTGTGCTCGCTGATCCCGACCTTGATCCTGCCGCTGCCGCAATTCGCCATGTTCAGGAGGCTCGTAACCCCCCGGGCACCGGTCTCAGGGAAGCCTTCTTGGCAGCCGCCACCGCGGGCTGCCACCCCAACCAGGACGCTCAAGCAAAGCTTCTGACGTCGTGTAAGGAGATGCTGGGGCCTGCCATGTCTCTGCTGCGTCCGGGCTCTGGCAAGCTCTCCTCTCACGATGTCCAGCGGCTTGCCAGGTTGCTATCTCCGGAATCCACATATGATCATGACTCTGAGACGGCACTTCCCGCGGTATCCCTCAAATCCTACCCCCTTGCGAACCTAGCAGACCTATATTCAGTGATCTCCAAGGGGGTCAATGTTCTGTTGAACAAATATCGACAGATGCCAAATGGGGATCCCAGCTACGAGCTTCATACGATTTGCGGTGTGAATGACCGGGTCGGCGGTCCTGCTCAATGGCCACCTCATGAGTGTGGCCGCTGTCACGTCAACTTCTTGGCTAATCCCAAAAGCCCCTGTGGTGGAAAACCGACTTTGTTTTTTGCTGAAATTCAAAGCGATGGCACACGCGACTCCTTCTGTTGCCCTGTGGCTCTGCCTCCGCCATGTGCTGGTACTAGTCCTGGCCATCTCAGGCCCGGCCCTGTCGGCCCACCCAGGCCCGGCCCTAAAATGCAGGGCCCAGGCCCGATGGGCTTGCTCGTTGGCCAGGCTTGGGCCTAAGTTTTGAGCCCACCAGCAGGGCCTGGACGGGCTTGGGCTTGGCATATTGACATTTTAAGGAAGAGGCCCGGCCCACGGCCCTAAGCCCTAAGGGCTTTTGAGGGTTTTTTACCAGATGGGCCGGGCTTGGGCTTGAAAATTAGGCCCGATGGTAGGGCCTGGGAGGGCCTGGGCCTCAGTTTTCTGCCGTGGGATTTTTTAGGCCCGGCCCAAGCCCTGCCCGGCCCGGCCCATGGCCAGATATAGCTGGTACGCTGTGTAACCAACCCTATGCAAATATTTTTCAAGCATCTTATCTAGTCAGTATATTTTGTTGTATATGCCAACGTTTTTCACATGTCTTATCTAGTCAGTATATCTTGCTGTATATGCTATGTAAAGAATCTGAACCACCATGGTGCATCTTTGCCACAAGCCCACAACAGACTACTAGATTGTGTTTTGTTACTCCGCCAGCCTGAACTCTGGTATCTGGAGTGAAAAATAAAATTGTTGAAGAAAAGGACGTGTCAAAGGGAAAAAGGAAATAAAAGTCGAATGCCTATACTTGAATATCTCCATGTTGATATGTTAATGAAGTCGAACATTTCGATAAAACAGCCTGCTATAGTGATCAGGATGTAGCTTGATGATCCCTTCACCATCGTGCTCATTTCCCAGTCAACAAACTAATAATGTTACCCCGCAAAAAAAACTAATAATGTTTACAATCAACTAGGACGGTCATTCCATCACCCTTTATTTACACATATCACATGGTTTATGTCAGCATTCTATGGCTCCATGCATTATGGAACTTGTAAGCCGCAGGACATTTCATTTTTGATGTGTTTTTACGCGCACACAGTTTTATGCATTAACATTCAATACATATTAATTACCTCATGTGTTGGCAGCACAAATTCGATGTGTTTACTGCGAAGCCATGGGGACTAGAATTGTGCATCCAGTCACGATAGACTTCCGTGGCCGTGATTCGGAGTTTCGGATGCTGGCCCGCGAAAAAGACCCCTGTCAGCGCGAGGAAGCAACCTTGAGAATCATCAACCATAGACGTCTCATGGCGGAGAATGTTCATTGCAAGGAGAAAGAAGATATCCTCTACGATGGGGTGGATGGGCACAAGAATAAGTTTGATAATGTGAGTTCCCTGAGTGTGGAAGAAGCTATGTTATTGGCACCACTTTGTCGCTATCTGTAAGGTGTTGTGGCATTGGAAAATACTGTGCCAATGCAAGACAAGTTAAAGTTTATGTTGTCCTAGGAGTTGGGATGGTGCTCATGAAATTTAACAGTGGTTAGCTCGTACTGTTAGAATATATCCAATGATGTGTGTTAGTAACGGCATTTGAATGTGCCAGTTGATTGTGTAATTGCAGTTTACACTCTAAACTAATTTGGAACTGCTTTGGTTAGCAATCACGCATCTTTGTTGTCAAATTTGGTTGTGCTGCTTTGAGATGTACTAAGCCTGAGGAAAATTGGTTTGCGGCCGAATCTAGCTGGGTAAGAAAATTCTTTTCATGGGCTGGGCTGTATATTGTAGGCAAGCTGTAAATATATAGGGTCTTTTATTCTTATCCTAGGTGAAAGGATTTTTATTCCTTGCCCTAGATCCCTCCAGCCGATGCGCTACACACAAACTTACAACCAACGAAGTCTACCATTAAGGCCTCGGGATCCCTGCCTATTCCCCGGGCGGAGAAACCACAGGCCGCGACGACGACTGCCAGACTTTCGTTGAGCGCTCTGACCTCCTTCGTCCGTCAATTGCGACGCCCCTGTGCTCCTCCCTCCAACACTCCGCCCCTCTGGCTATGGCGATGGAACCAGGGTCGTCATCCTCCTCCTCCCCGGATCTCGCTTTCGCCTCCAAGATTCTCATACCTTCCGGTGACGACGACCAGGAGATCATCCTCCTCTTCCACCCACCATTTTTGCTTCTCCATGATGATGCCTTCCATGCTACACACACTGACGAACGTTAAATAAAATAGGCATAGCAGGGATTTGATCCTAGGATCGACTAGTTACTTCCCAATGCTGCAAGCCACAGACTCTACTTGTTGTAGAATATGGAGAGCCCGGCCTACTAGAAGCAAAATGAGCTGGGTTTTACAATGTTTACTTCCTTTTCCTGTTTTTGCTTTATTTTTATTTTCTTTATTTGTCTTCATTTTTACTCGTCTAATTCAATATGTTTTTTCTGTTTTTTTCTTTTTACTCGGTGTTTTCATGCTGTTTTCAAAAAAATATCGGTTAAGAAACACATAAAATGTTGAAATAAGTATAAAAAAATTGTTTAGCGAATATTGAAAGAATATTGAATAAGTATTAAAAAATGATGAACAAGTATTTTAAAAATGTTGAACAAGTACTTGAAAATGTTGAATAAGTATTAAAAATGTTGAACAAGTATATGGCAAAGGTTGAAGAAGTATTAAAAATTGTTGAACTAGTATTTAAAAAATGTTGAACAAGTATGAATGAGTATTAGAAATGTTGAACAAGTATTTGACAAATGTTGAATAAGTATTAAAAAATTTGAACGAGTATTTGAAAATGTTGAGCAGGTATTTCAAAATGTTGAATAAGTATTAAAAATGTTGAACAAACAACACTTGAAAATGTTGAATAAAAATGGAAAAAAATGTTGAAAGAGTATTTGGAAAATGTGGAACATGTATTTGAAAAATGTTGAAAAATGCTGCCACCCCAACCCGGACTCTCAAGCAAAGCTTCTGACGTCGTGTAAGGAGATGCTGGGGCCTGCCTTGTCTCTGCTGCGTCCGGGCTCTCGCAAGCTCTCCTCTCACGATGTCCAGCGGCTTGCCAGGTTGCTATCTCCGGAATCCACATATGATCATGACTCCGAGACGGCACTCCCGCCGGTCTCCCTCAAATCCTACCCCCTTGCAGACCTAGCGGACCTCTATACAGTGGTCTCCAAGGGGGTCAATACCCTGTTGAATAGATACAAGCAGATGCCAAATGGGGATCCCAACTACGAGCGTCACGCAATTTGTGGTGTGAATGACCTGGTCGGCGGTCCTGCTCAATGGCCTCCTCATGAGTGTGGCCGCTGTCACGTCAACTTCCTGGCTACCCCCAAAAGCCCATGTGGTGGAGATGGGGATCCGACTTTATTTTTTGCTGAAATTCACAGCGACGGCACACGCGACTCCTTCTGTTGCCCTGTGGCTCCGCCTGCGCCATGTGTTGGTATGCTACAACCAACCCTATGCATGCCAATATTTTCCTCGTGTCACTTTATGTTTCCTTGCATTGTGAAACTTATAAGCTGCGGAACATTTCATTTTTTTATGTTGTTTTTATGCGCACACAATTTTAGCATTATAACCTTCAATATATGTTAATTACCTTATCTGTTGTTGACAGCACAAATTCGATGTGCTTACTACGAAGGCATGGGGAAAAGAATTGTGCATCTATCCAGTCGGGGTAGACTTCCGTGGGCGTGAGTCAGAGTTTGAGATGATGGCCTGCGAAAAAGACCCCTCTAGGCGTGAGGACGCAACATTGAGAATCATCGGTCATAGGTGTCTCACGGCGGAGAACATTCATCACAAGGAGAAAGAAGATATCCTCTATGATGGCGTGGACGGGCACAAGAATAAGTATGATAATACGCGCTCCTTGAGTATGGAAGAAGCTATGTTATTGATACCAGTTTGTCGCTATCTATAAGGTGTTGTGGCTTTTGGAAATAATGTTGCAATGCAAGACAAGTTAAGTTTATGTTGTCCTAAGAGTTAGGATGGTTCTCATGAAATTTAACAAGTGGTTAACTCATACTATTAGAATATCCTATGATGGGAGCTGATTGTGTAATTGCAGTTTACACTAAACTAATTTGGAACTGCTTTGGTAGCAATCATGCATCTTTGTTGTCAAATGCAGTCGTCCTACTTGAGATATACTTGTACTAAGCCTGTGGAAATTTGGTTTGTGGCCGGTTCATGCCGCAAGAGCTATGTCTCGCTTACTGCAAGACGTAAGCTCCTTTCACCTTCGACGTGTTTGTTCGTGGGCCGGCTCAATAACGTGCATTCAGAAGCTTCCTGAACCAGTTTTGGGAAGCTTTTATCGACTGGTTTTAGAAGCCTCGCATGTGATTCTTTCTTTTCCTGTATGTTTCATTAATCTGTTTTCATTGGGGTTTTTTCTGCTCTTTCTTTGCTGAACATTTTTCATATACACGATGAACATATTCTAAAGGAATCAAACATGTATTCAAATACATGTTGAATATTATTTTTAAATACAGAGCGAACATATTTAAATGCGCGTTCAATATTTTTCAAAAAATGTCATTAACAATTTTATTGAAATATGCAAAAAAAGTGAAGTATTAGAACTTTTTATATGTTACGAGTATTTTTTTAAATTGTGACAACGTTTTTTTGCATTCCATGAACATTTTTTAAAACCCTGACTTTTGCAAGGCCTCGTACTAGAAACTAGAATGGCAGTCAGGTCCCCTACACATTTCTTCTTAGATGCAGCCATGTTGTCATCGGGAACGGGCCACTTGGGCCGGCAAGACCTTCACAGCAGTGCAGCCGCGCCATGAAACTCCGAGTTGAAGCTAAAACTACCTCCCATTGGAGCACTTTGCCTGGAAGGAACATGGGCCTTTCGACTAGAAAGAGCAGCGATGCTAGATGGCTAGGTTCTTTGTGGTGGAACTAGCCCATCCAAGTTCAAGTCCTAGACTTGGCATGGGTGGTCACATTTTCCTTGATTTATTCCAAGCCTTCCGGCACTACACTTTCAACGGTATGGCATGCTCGTTAGCTACAAGGCATCTGTGGTGACTTTGTCAATTTCAAGATTTGTCAGCTCGGTCTCTCTCTTGAAGTTGATCATCATTATGATGTTTGTGTTTGCGTTCACACGGATGAGTGTGCGTGCGTGTATGTGAGCATCTGTATTTGTACTATGTTTCTACAAAAGCAGCGGCACGACGTTGAGTACCAGCAGCTAACCGGCACCGATAATGGAGGGGGGGCGGGGGAAGCGGTAGGTGCGAGAGAGGCTAGCTAACTAACCATGCATCATTAATGGTTAATGCATGTTAGTGGGTTAAGGAGAAATAATACGTGGATGAGGAAAGAGCGGAAGCTTAATTAACGAGCTTGATCTACCTAGCTAGGCCTAAGTATTTATGGGGAAGTTGGAGAAAAGAACAAGTTAGGAGAGAGAAGGAAGAAAGTGAGGAATAATAAAGAGAGATAGCTATATGGGGTATGTCACATGGTGAAGAGTGAGTTGAGTGACACTATTAGTGGCGTGCTACGCCGAAAATTCTCTTTGGAGGCTGAGCACTATGTAGTCCGCTATCTCGGTCGTTAGAGCATCTCGAGCCGCGCCCCCAACAGGCCCCCCTCCAGGCGAATTTTTAGCGTCGGTGGCCGAAAATCGGCTCAGTCACGCCCCCAGGACCTTGTTTAGTGCCGGTTTGGGCCAAATCCAGAGTCGACGATCCCGCCCCGAACCCAAGCGACCGGGTGTCGCCTGGGGGTGCCGGCAGAAGCGAAAAGTGGCGTGGGGCCGCTCTGTTGGCGAGAGGAGGCCCTTTTCCTGCCATTTCCTCCCGCTGCCCCCCCCCCCTCGACTTCCCTCTCATTCTCCATTCCTCCCGCCAAACTACGCCTCCTCCCTTCCATGCCGCCCGCCATGCCGCCGAAGAAGTACGTGATGCCCCGCGCCGTGACGGATCCCACAGCCGCCGCCGTCGCCCAGCCGAAGCAAAGGAAGCTGAGGGCGCCGCCGTCCAAGCCCCTGGGCATGACCAACGCCGACTGGAAGGCGGATGTGCAGCATCAGGAGGCCGTCACCGCCGATAGGAGGAACAGGGCCAAGAAGGCCAGGGAGAGGGCGGCGGCGGCGGAGGAGCAGGTGGAGCGTGCGGCAGCCAAACAAGCCGAGGCGGCTCGCGGGACGATGATGAATCCACCCGGTGGGCACGGCCCGCACGCGGCCTGGAGCCAGCAAAGCGTCGGCACTCCGGCCGGGTTCTCGTCTTTGCCACACCCATTGAGCACGCCGTCGCTGGGCTATGCCGATGGCGACGTCCATGGTGGTTTCAAACCCAACATCACCTTTCCACATGGGCGCCCGGTCCAGCGTACGCCCTCGCCCGCGTTCGCTGGCGTACAGTACCCTTCGTACACATACTCGCCGCCGGACTACGCAGCTTCACCGATGCCACCTCTCCGCCATGGCCTGTACTCGCAAGCCTCCTCCTCGTCGCATCTTGGCGACGCCAACGCGACGGAGACCAACATGGAAGACATCATCGCAGCCAGCTCAGCTACCGCCACCGCTTCCCCCCGTTAACTACCCAAGACGGCTCGATTGATCTCGGCGACATGGACGCCGAGCTCGACTACGGCGAGGAAGAATCGGAGGAGGAGGAAGAGGAGGAGGAGGAGGAGGAGGAGCCGGCGCCGACGAGGAAAGTCAAGAAGAAGAAGAAAGTGTCGGCCAAGACCGACGAGCCACGCATCAAGTGGGCAAGGAAGATGAGTGCCTCGCCGAAGCGTGGAAGGTCGTCTGCCTCGACCCGACCACCAGCACGAACCAGAGCTTCGACACATGTTGGTACCGCAACAAGGATGAGTTCGACGAGCACAAGCTCGTCGACCCCTACTTCAAAGGCGTTCACATGTGACGGGGGTCAAAGGTGATCGCGAACCGTTGGGGGCTCATCCAAATGGCGTGCAACAAATGGCATGGGATCGTCGAGGAGATCGCTGCTTGCCCGGAGAGCGGCACCAGCGTCGAGTATCAGGCACAACACGCCGCCCTCTCCCTGTTCCTCTCGCCGTGGGCGCCCATTTGCGCTCCGCGTCGACTGATGCCCTCTCTTCGGCGCAGCTGCTGCGTATGCTCGCCATGTACCGCGACGACAACGCCGACCAGGAGTTCAAGTACCTCCACGTCTTCAAATGGATCCAAAAGTGCGAGAAGTGCGCGGATATCCAGCGCACCCTTACCAAGGCCAAGGAGACGTACAAGTCGGACGCGCTGACACCGGGAGCGGCAGACGGGCGTCCGGACGGCAACAAAGGGGCCAATAAGGCAAAACACACCGAGTCGACTGCCGCACACATGCAAGAGTCCATCGAGCAATGCCTTGCTGATGCCAAGACCAGATGTAAGTGCATCTAGTGCCCCTTAGTGAATTTGGTGTATTGAAGACTTATAGGTTAAGGAACTAATATGTTTGTGAGTGTACACAAGCTCTATAAGTCGATGAGGAGTTTGATATTTATAGTGAAAGTCGACCCCTAAAAATGAATGTCTTCGGCTGAAGACTTTGGTTCTCCTGAAGACTTTGAAAGCGAAGAAATTGGTGTGTGATGACCCACAAGTATAGGGGATCTATCGTAGTCCTTTCGATAAGTAAGAGTGTCGAACCCAACGAGGAGCAGAAGGAAATGATAAGTGGTTTCCAGTAAGGTTTTCTCTGCAAACACTGAAATAGTAGGTGATAGATAGTTTTGTGATAAGATAAATAGTAACGAGCAAAAAGTAAATAAAGTAAATAAAGTGCAGCAAGGTGGCCCAATCCTTTATGTAGCAAAGGATAAGCCTGGACAAATTCTAATAATGAAGAAGGAGCTCCCGAGGACACATTGGGAATTATCGTCAAGCTAGTTTTCATCGCGTTCATAAGATTCGCGTTCGGTACTTTGATAATTTAATATGTGGGTGGACCGGCACTTGGGTACTGCCCTAACATGGACAAGCATCCCACTTATGATTAACCCCTATTGCAACCATCCGCAACTACAAAAAGGAGTATTAAGGTAAACCTAACCACAACATTAGACATATGGGTCCATATCAACCCTTAACGAAGCAACACATAAACTAGGGTTTAAGCTTCTGTCACTCTAGCAACCCATCATCTACTTATTACTTCCCTATGCCTTCCTCTAGGCCCAAATAATGGTGAAGTGTCATGTAGTCGACGTTCACATAACACCACTAGAGGAGAGACAACATACATCTCATCAAAATATCGAACGTATACCAAATTCACATGACTACTAATAGCAAGACTTCACCCATGTCCTCAGGAACAAATGTAACTACTCACAAAGCATATTCATGTTCATAATCAGAGGGGTAATAATATGCATAAAGGATCTGAACATATGATCTTCCACCAAGTAAACCAAATAGCATCAACTACAAGGAGTAATCAACACTACTAGCAACCCAGAGGTACCAATTTGTGGTTTTGATACAAGCTTGGATACAAGAGATGAACTAGGGTTTTGAGATGAGATGGTACTGGTGAAGATGTTGATGGAGATTGACCCCCTCCCGATGATAGGATTGTTGGTGATGACGTTGGTGATGATTTCCCCCTCCAGGAGGGAAGTGTCCCTGAGGGAGTTCCGGACTAGGGGGTGTCATGATAGCCGAACTATCATCTTCGGCCGGACTCCTGGACTATGAAGATACAAGATTGAAGACTCCGTCCCGTGTCCGAATGGGACTTTCCTTGGCGTGGAGGGCAAGCTTGGCGATACGGATATGTAGATCTCCTACCATTGTAACCGACTCTGTGTAACCCTAACCCTCTTCGGTGCTTATATAAACCGGAGGGTTTTAGTCCGTAGAATGAACAACAATCATACCATAGGCTAGCTTCTAGGGTTTAGCCTCTCTGATCTCGTGGTAGATCTACTCGTGTACTACCCATATCATCAATATCAATCAAGCAGGAGTAGGGTTTTACCTCCATCGAGAGGGCCCGAACCTGGGTAAAAACATCGTGTCCCTTGTCTCCTGTTACCATCTGCCTAGACGCACAGTTCGGGACCCCCTACACGAGATCCGCCGGTTTTGACACCGACATTGGTGCTTTCATTGAGAGTTCCTCTGTGTCGTCATCTTTAGGCCCGATGGCTCCTTCGATGGGAGGGGAAGAGAGGAACTGTGCCGAGTTGCCAAGGTCGTATCTGCAAGCTTGCCACGTCAGCAGAACCCCCTGCAAAACCACTCTAAGGCTTTGTTCGGTTCTAGTGGTTTTGAACCTCTGGGGGGTCCAATCCCTGCAAGGATTGGGTGAACCCCCTCCCGTCACCAAATCCACACTAATTCCTGCTACCTTTCTCGAGAAATCCCTTCTGACCACATATCCATTCGGTAAATCCCCGCAACCCAGCAGTAGGTCAACAACACAGAAGAGGCATGAATCACAAGTGGAGCAACGAGACAGTAGGCTGCTTTGGCTGTCGAGCACGCGCCTGGATGGAGGAAGAGGGTCGCGCCGGGATGGAGGAAGAGGGTCGCACCGGGGATCTGCTGCAGGGAGGAGGAGGAGGAGGGGGGGAGGGGAGGGGGGGAGGGGCGAGGTAGGAAGCAGAGGGAGTTCGTTTGCTCCGGCCCCTAGCCGTCGTCCAGTCCTTCCTCGCCGCCGCCGCCGCCGCCCTCCCCCGTCGCTCTCGCCCTCTTCTCCTTTTTCTTTTGAGACGACGAGCCGAGACAAGACGTGGTTTACTTCCACGTGGGGGGAGATGTGGCTCAAAACCCGGTCGAATCCCTGCGGTTTCGGAGGGGTTTGGGTGGGAAATAAACCCGGCCGGGTTTAACCGAATATGTATATAAGCTAAGCGGGGATCCAACCCCTGCGAGGGTAAAACCCACGGGGTTCGGGCCAAAACCCCTCCGATCCCGGCGGGGGTGGGATTAAACGAACGAAGCCTAATCGGGATTGGTTTAGGAAAGCCCAGGGGGGTACATAACCGGTTTTAGATCTCAGGGGGTAAATTGGCCCGTTTGTGAAACACCGGGTGGTTATGTACGTGGACTTCTTTCACCAATCTCTCTTTTCTCTCCAGCGATCCGGCTCTCCAGCGAGGCTATGGCGCTTGTGCCCAACCCCGGCGATCCGGCTCTCCGCATCTACGACCGAAAATCTATTCTGGGTACCCCTCGCCCGAGGAAGAGTCCGAGTCCAGGTCTTACCTGCTGCACAAGATCGGCTCCTTCTACCGCAAGGCGCGGAGGTGGCTCGCCTGCCGCTGCCGCGTGCAGCCGCACGGCCTCTGCGTCGGCCTCCTCGACCCGGTCGCCAACATCGTCATCAACAGTACCATCGCCCACCACTCCCGCAAGCGCGACCGCGAGGTCGCTGTGCCGCAGGAGGACCTGGAGCGCCGGTCGTTAGACGGCCTGGTGGTCTTCCTCACCCGCATGTTCCCCAACCTCGCGGAGGGCCTGGCCGTGCGCTACCTGGGCCTTGCCAAGGCCGACGCCCTCATCGCCGCCTGCGCCGTCGCGTCGGACCACGGCATCAAGTGGTTCCACGACTCCGAGGCCGCGCCTGCGCTCATCATCACGGCCCTCAAGTGCGCCGGGCTGGCCGCCGGGCACCCCGATGCCGCCCGCCTCGTCTGCGCCTGGCGCAACGTCTCCAGCCGCGTAGACGACGCGCTCAGCCTACTCGACTTGCTCCGCGAATCACAATCATCAACACGCCACTGCTCGCACATCGTCAGGGAGCTCGTCTCGATTGTCAACAAGGGACCGCAGGCCCGTGAAGTAGCCGTGCGGTGCGCGTGGTAGCTCGCGGAAGCTTCCCTTCGCCGTCAACCCCGGAGCATGCCGCAGCCGGACAATGACCTGCCCAACCGGACGCTCTAGGACACGATCCACGGGTACTACCTCGAGGCCCTCGCTCGGCTGCCGGCGGGCCCTGGCTTCCACCGCAGCCTGATCAAGGCCGGCCACTGCTACGGCCCCTCGACCCTGTCTCCAACATCATCGTCAACACCGTCTGGCACCACGCCACGTTCCCGCCTTCCATGAAGCTCGAGCAGAACGTGATCGGCACGCGGAGCCTCCACCGGGTGGAGAACCGCTGCCTGTACGGCCTGGTCTCCTTCCTCTACACGTGCTACCATGGCTTTGGTTTCCAGCGATCCGTGCGCTGCCTACTCGAGGCAGACGCTAGCCTTGTGCTCGCTGATCCCGACCTTGATCCTGCCGCTGCCGCAATTCGCCATGTTCAGGAGGCTCGTAACCCCCCGGGCACTTGTCTCAGGGAAGCCTTCTTGGCAGCCGCCACCGCGGGCTGCCACCCCAACCCGTACGCTCAAGCAAAGCTTCTGACGTCGTGTAAGGAGATGCTGGGGCCTGCCATGTCTCTGCTGCGTCCGGGCTCTGGCAAGCTCTCCTCTCACGATGTCCAGCGGCTTGCCAGGTTGCTATCTTTGGAATCCACATATGATCATGACTCCGAGACGGCACTTCCCCCAGTATCCCTCAAATCCTACCCCCTTGCGGACCTAGCAGACCTATATTCAGTGATCTCCAAGGGGGTCAATGTTCTGTTGAACAAATATCGACAGATGCCAAATGGGGATCCCAGCTACGAGCTTCATACGATTTGCGGTGTGAATGGCCGGGTCGGCGGTCCTGCTCAATGGCCACCTCATGAGTGTGGCCGCTGTCACGTCAACTTCTTGGCTAATCCCAAAAGCCCCTGTGGTGGAAAACCGACTTTGTTTTTTTGCTGAAATTCAAAGCGATGGCACACGCGACTCCTTCTGTTGCCCTGTGGCTCTGCCTCCGCCATGTGCTGGTACTAGTCCTGGCCATCTCAGGCCCGGCCCTGTCGGCCCACCCAGGCCCGGCCCTAAAATGCAGGGCCTAGGCCCGATGGGCTTGCTCGTGGGCCGGGCTTGGGCCTAAGTTTTGAGCCCACCAGCAGGGCCTGGACGGGCTTGGGCTTGGCATATTGACATTTTAAGGAAGAGGCCCGGCCCACGGCCCTAAGCCCTAAGGGCTTTTGAGGGTTTTTTACCAGATGGGCCGGGCTTGGGCTTGAAAATTAGGCCCGATGGTAGGGCCTGGGAGGGCCTGGGCCTCAGTTTTCTGCCGTGGGATTTTTTAGGCCTGGCCCAAGCCCTGCCCGGCCCGGCCCATGGCCAGATATAGCTGGTACGCTGTGTAACCAACCCTATGCAAATATTTTTCAAGCATCTTATCTAGTCAGTATATTTTGTTGTATATGCCAACGTTTTTCACATGTCTTATCTAGTCAGTATATCTTGCTGTATATGCTATGTAAAGAATCTGAACCACCATGGTGCATCTTTGCCACAAGCCCACAACAGACTACTAGATTGTGTTTTGTTACTCCGCCAGCCTGAACTCTGGTATCTGGAGTGAAAAATAAAATTGTTGAAGAAAAGGAAGTGTCAAAGGGAAAAAGGAAATAAAAGTCGAATGCCTATACTTGAATATCTCCATGTTGATATGTTAATGAAGTCGAACATTTCGATAAAACAGCCTGCTATAGTGATCAGGATGTAGCTTGATGATCCCTTCACCATCGTGCTCATTTCCCAGTCAACAAACTAATAATGTTACCCCGCAAAAAAAAAACTAATAATGTTTACAATCAACTAGGATGGTCATTCCATCACCCTTTATTTACACATATCACATGGTTTATGTCAGCATTCTATGGCTCCATGCATTATGGAACTTGTAAGCCGCAGGACATTTCATTTTTGATGTGTTTTTACGCGCACACAGTTTTATGCATTAACATTCAATACATATTAATTACCTCATGTGTTGGCAGCACAAATTCGGTGTGTTTACTGCGAAGCCATGGGGACTAGAATTGTGCATCCAGTCACGATAGACTTCCGTGGCCGTGATTCGGAGTTTCAGATGCTGGCCCGCGAAAAAGACCCCTGTCAGCGCGAGGAAGCAACCTTGAGAATCATCAACCATAGACGTCTCATGGCGGAGAATGTTCATTGCAAGGAGAAAGAAGATATCCTCTACGATGGGGTGGATGGGCACAAGAATAAGTTTGATAATGTGAGTTCCCTGAGTGTGGAAGAAGCTATGTTATTGGCACCACTTTGT
Source organism: Triticum aestivum (assembly GCF_018294505.1). Classification (NCBI taxonomy): domain Eukaryota; kingdom Viridiplantae; phylum Streptophyta; class Magnoliopsida; order Poales; family Poaceae; genus Triticum; species Triticum aestivum. The sequence goes on from NC_057810.1 coordinate 104,475,747, forward strand.
CCCTATCTGTAAGGTGTTGTGGCATTGGAAAATACTGTGCCAATGCAAGACAAGTTAAAGTTTATGTTGTCCTAGGAGTTGGGATGGTGCTCATGAAATTTAACAGTGGTTAACTCGTACTGTTAGAATATATCCAATGATGTGTGTTAGTAACGGCATTTGAATGTGCCAGTTGATTGTGTAATTGCAGTTTACACTCTAAACTAATTTGGAACTGCTTTGGTTAGCAATCACGCATCTTTGTTGTCAAATTTGGTTGTGCTGCTTTGAGATGTACTAAGCCTGAGGAAAATTGGTTTGCGGCCGAATCTAGCTGGGTAAGAAAATTCTTTTCATGGGCTGGGCTGTATATTGTAGGCAAGCTGTAAATATATAGGGTCTTTTATTCCTATCCTAGGTGAAAGGATTTTTATTCCTTGCCCTAGATCCCTCCAGCCGATGCGCTACACACAAACTTACAACCAACGAAGTCTACCATTAAGGCCTCGGGATCGCTGCCTATTCCCCGGGCGGAGAAACCACAGGCCGCGACGACGACTGCCAGACTTTCGTTGAGCGCTCTGACCTCCTTCGTCCGTCAATTGCGACGCCCCTGCGCTCCTCCCTCCAACACTCCGCCCCTCTGGCTATGGCGATGGAACCAGGGTCGTCATCCTCCTCCTCCCCGGATCTCGCTTTCGCCTCCAAGATTCTCATACCTTCCGGTGACGACGACCAGGAGATCATCCTCCTCTTCCACCCACCATTTTTGCTTCTCCATGATGATGCCTTCCATGCTACACACACTGACAAACGTTAAATAAAATAGGCATAGCAGGGATTTGATCCTAGGATCGACTAGTTACTTCCCAATGCTGCTAGCCACAGACTCTACTTGTTGTAGAATATGGAGAGCGCGGCCTACTAGAAGCAAAATGAGCTGGGTTTTACAATGATTACTTCCTTTTCCTGTTTTTGCTTTATTTTTATTTTCTTTATTTTTCTTCATTTTTACTCGTCTAATTCAATATGTTTTTTCTGTTTTTTTTCTTTTTACTCGGTGTTTTCATGCTGTTTTCAAAAAAATATCGGTTAAGAAACACATAAAATGTTGAAATAAGTATAAAAAAATTGTTTAACGAATATTGAAAGAATATTGAATAAGTATTAAAAAATGATGAACAAGTATTTTAAAAATGTTGAACAAGTACTTGAAAATGTTGAATAAGTATTAAAAATGTTGAACAAGTATATGGCAAAGGTTGAAGAAGTATTAAAAATTGTTGAACTAGTATTTAAAAAATGTTGAACAAGTATGAATGAGTATTAGAAATGTTGAACAAGTATTTGACAAATGTTGAATAAGTATTAAAAAATTTGAACGAGTATTTGAAAATGTTGAGCAGGTATTTCAAAATGTTGAATAACTATTAAAAATGTTGAACAAACAACACTTGAAAATGTTGAATAAAAATGAAAAAAAAATGTTGAAAGAGTATTTGGAAAATGTGGAACATGTATTTGAAAAATGTTGAAAAATGCTGCCACCCCAACCCGGACTCTCAAGCAAAGCTTCTGACGTCGTGTAAGGAGATGCTGGGGCCTGCCTTGTCTCTGCTGCGTCCGGGCTCTCGCAAGCTCTCCTCTCACGATGTCCAGCGGCTTGCCAGGTTGCTATCTCCGGAATCCACATATGATCATGACTCCGAGACGGCACTCCCGCCGGTCTCCCTCAAATCCTACCCCCTTGCAGACCTAGCGGACCTCTATACAGTGGTCTCCAAGGGGGTCAATACCCTGTTGAATAGATACAAGCAGATGCCAAATGGGGATCCCAACTACGAGCGTCACGCAATTTGTGGTGTGAATGACCTGGTCGGCGGTCCTGCTCAATGGCCTCCTCATGAGTGTGGCCGCTGTCACGTCAACTTCCTGGCTACCCCCAAAAGCCCATGTGGTGGAGATGGGGATCCGACTTTATTTTTTGCTGAAATTCACAGCGACGGCACACGCGACTCCTCCTGTTGCCCTGTGGCTCCGCCTCCGCCATGTGTTGGTATGCTACAACCAACCCTATGCATGCCAATATTTTCCTCGTGTCACTTTATGTTTCCTTGCATTGTGAAACTTATAAGCTGCGGAACATTTCATTTTTTTATGTTGTTTTTATGCGCACACAATTTTAGCATTATAACCTTCAATATATGTTAATTATCTTATCTGTTGTTGACAGCACAAATTCGATGTGCTTACTACGAAGGCATGGGGAAAAGAATTGTGCATCCAGTCGGGGTAGACTTCCGTGGGCGTGAGTCAGAGTTTGAGATGATGGCCTGCGAAAAAGACCCCTCTAGGCGTGAGGACGCAACATTGAGAATCATCGGTCATAGGTGTCTCATGGCGGAGAACATTCATCACAAGGAGAAAGAAGATATCCTCTATGATGGCGTGGACGGGCACAAGAATAAGTATGATAATACGCGCTCCTTTAGTATGGAAGAAGCTATGTTATTGATACCAGTTTGTCGCTATCTATAAGGTGTTGTGGCTTTTGAAAATAATGTGGCAATGCAAGACAAGTTAAGTTTATGTTGTCCTAAGAGTTAGGATGGTTCTCATGAAATTTAACAAGTGGTTAACTCATACTATTAGAATATCCTATGATGGGAGCTGATTGTGTAATTGCAGTTTACACTAAACTAATTTGGAACTGCTTTGGTAGCAATCATGCATCTTTGTTGTCAAATGCAGTCGTCCTACTTGAGATATACTTGTACTAAGCCTGTGGAAATTTGGTTTGTGGCCGGTTCATGCCGCAAGAGCTATGTCTCGCTTACTGCAAGACGTAAGCTCCTTTCACCTTCGACGTGTTTGTTCGTGGGCCGGCTCAATAACGTGCATTCAGAAGCTTCCTGAACCAGTTTTGGGAAACTTTTATCGACTGGTTTTAGAAGCCTCGCATGTGATTCTTTCTTTTCCTGTATGTTTCATTAATCTGTTTTCATTGGGGTTTTTTCTGCTCTTTCTTTGCTGAACATTTTTCAGATACACGATGAACATATTCTAAAGGAATCAAACATGTATTCAAATACATGTTGAATATTTTTTTTAAATACAGAGCGAACATATTTAAATGCGCGTTCAATATTTTTCAAAAAATGTCATTAACAATTTTATTGAAATATGCAAAAAAAAGTGAAGTATTAGAACTTTTTATATGTTACGAGTATTTTTTTAAATTGTGACAACGTTTTTTTTGCATTCCATGAACATTTTTTAAAACCCTGACTTTTGCAAGGCCTCGTACTAGAAACTAGAATGGCAGTCAGGTCCCCTACACATTTCTTCTTAGATGCAGCCATGTTGTCATCGGGAACGGGCCACTTGGGCCGGCAAGACCTTCACAGCAGTGCAGCCGCGCCATGAAACTCCGAGTTGAAGCTAAAACTACCTCCCATTGGAGCACTTTGCCTGGGAGGAACATGGGCCTTTCGACTAGAAAGAGCAGCGATGCTAGATGGCTAGGTTCTTTGTGGTGGAACTAGCCCATCCAAGTTCAAGTCCTAGACTTGGCATGGGTGGTCACATTTTCCTTGATTTATTCCAAGCCTTCCGGCACTACACTTTCAACGGTATGGCATGCTCGTTAGCTACAAGGCATCTGTGGTGACTTTGTCAATTTCAAGATTTGTCAGCTCGGTCTCTCTCTTGAAGTTGATCATCATTATGATGTTTGTGTTTGCGTTCACACGGATGAGTGTGCGTGCGTGTATGTGAGCATCTGTATTTGTACTATGTTTCTAAAAAAGCAGCGGCACGACGTTGAGTACCAGCAGCTAACCGGCACCGATAATGGAGGGGGGCGGGGGAAGCGGTAGGTGCGAGAGAGGCTAGCTAACTAACCATGCATCATTAATGGTTAATGCATGTTAGTGGGTTAAGGAGAAATAATACGTGGATGAGGAAAGAGGGGAAGCTTAATTAACGAGCTTGATCTACCTAGCTAGGCCTAAGTATTTATGGGGAAGTTGGAGAAAAGAACAAGTTAGGAGAGAGAAGGAAGAAAGTGAGGAATAATAAAGAGAGATAGCTATATGGGGTATGTCACATGGTGAAGAGTGAGTTGAGTGACACTATTAGTGGCGTGCTACGCCGAAAATTCTCTTTGGAGGCTGAGCACTATGTAGTCCGCTATCTCGGTCGTTAGAGCATCTCGAGCCGCGCCCCCAACAGGCCCCCCTCCAGGCGAATTTTTAGCGTCGGTGGCCGAAAATCGGCTCAGTCGCGCCCCCAGGACTTTGTTTAGTGCCGGTTTGGGCCAAATCCAGAGTCGACGATCCCGCCCCGAACCCAAGCGACCGGGTGTCGCCTGGGGGTGCCGGCAGAAGCGAAAAGTGGCGTGGGACCGCTCTGTTGGCGAGAGGAGGCCCTTTTCCTGCCATTTCCTCCCACTCCCCCCCCTCGACTTCCCCCTCATTCTCCATTCCTCCCGCCAAACTACGCCTCCTCCCTTCCATGCCGCCCGCCATGCCGCCGAAGAAGTACGTGATGCCCCGCGCCGTGACGGATCCCACAGCCGCCGCCGTCGCCCAGCCGAAGCAAAGGAAGCTGAGGGCGCCGCCGTCCAAGCCCCTAGGCATGACCAACGCCGACTGGAAGGCGGATGTGCAGCACTAGGAGGCCGTCACCGCTGATAGGCGGAACAGGGCCAAGAAGGCCAGCGAGAGGGCGGCGGCGGAGGAGGAGCAGGTGGAGCGTGCGGCAGCCAAACAAGCCGAGGCGGCTCGCGGGACGATGATGAATCCACCCGGTGGGCACGGCCCGCACGCGGCCTGGAGCCAGCAAAGCGTCGGCACTCCGGCCGGGTTCTCGTCTTTGCCACACCCATTGAGCACGCCGTCGCTGGGCTATGCCGATGGCGACGTCCATGGTGGTTTCAAACCCAACATCACCTTTCCCCTTGGGCGCCCGGTCCAGCGTACGCCCTCGCCCGCGTTCGCTGGCGTACAGTACCCTTCGTACACATACTCGCCGCCGGACTACGCAGCTTCACCGATGCCACCTCTCCGCCATGGCCGGTACTCGCAAGCCTCCTCCTCTTCGCATCTTGGCAACGCCGACGCGACGGAGACCAACATGGAAGACATCATCGCAGCCAGCTCAGCTACCGCCACCGCTTCCCCCCGTTAACTACCCAAGACGGCTCGATTGATCTCGGCGACATGGACGCCGAGCTCGACTACGGCGAGGAAGAATCGGAGGAGGAGGAAGAGGAGGAGGAGGAGGAGGAGGAGGAGCCGGCGCCGACGAGGAAAGGCAAGAAGAAGAAGAAAGTGTCGGCCAGGACCGACGAGCCACGCATCAAGTGGGCAAGGAAGATGAGTGCCTCGCCGAAGCGTGGAAGGTCTTCTGCCTCGACCCGACCACCAGCACGAACCAGAGCTTCGACACATGTTGGTACCGCATCAAGGATGAGTTCGACGAGCACAAGCTCGTCGACCCCTACTTCAAAGGCGTTCACATGCGACGGGGGTCAAAGGTGATCGCGAACCGTTGGGGGCTCATCCAAATGGCGTGCAACAAATGGCATGGGATCGTCGAGGAGATCGCTGCTTGCCCGGAGAGCGGCACCAGCGTCGAGTATCAGGCACAACACGCCGCCCTCTCCCTGTTCCTCTCGCCGTGGGCGCCCATTTGCGCTCCGCATCGACTGATGCCCTCTCTTCGGCGCAGCTGCTGCGTATGCTCGCCATGTACCGCGACGACAACGCCGACCAGGAGTTCAAGTACCTCCACGTCTTCAAATGGATCCAAAAGTGCGAGAAGTGCGCGGATATCCAGCGCACCCTTACCAAGGCCAAGGAGACGTACAAGTCGGACGCGCTGACACCGGGAGCGGCAGACGGGCGTCCGGACGGCAACAAAGGGGCCAAGAAGGCAAAACACACCGAGTCGGCTGCTGCACGCATGCAAGAGTCCATCGAGCACTGCCTTGCCGATGCCAAGACCAGATATAAGTGCATCTAGTGCCCCTTAGTGAATTTGGTTTATTGAAGACTTATAGGTTAAGGAACTAATATGTTTGTGAGTGTACACAAGCTCTATAAGTCGATGAGGAGTTTGATATTTATAGTGAAAGTCGACCCCTAAAAATGAATGTCTTCGGCTGAAGACTTTGGTTCTCCTGAAGACTTTGAAAGCGAAGAAATTGGTGTGTGATGACCCACAAGTATAGGGGATCTTTCGTAGTCCTTTCAATAAGTAAGAGTGTCGAACCCAACGAGGAGCAGAAGGAAATGATAAGTGGTTTTCAGTAAGGTTTTCTCTGCAAACACTGAAATAGTAGGTGATAGATAGTTTTGTGATAAGATAAATAGTAACGAGCAAAAAGTAAATAAAGTAAATAAAGTGCAGCAAGGTGGCCCAATCCTTTATGTAGCAAAGGATAAGCCTGGACAAAATTCTAATAATGTAGAAGGAGCTCCCGAGGACACATTGGGAATTATCGTCAAGCTAGTTTTCATCGCGTTCATAAGATTCGCGTTCGGTACTTTGATAATTTGATATGTGGGTGGACCGGCACTTGGGTACTGCCCTAACATGGACAAGCATCCCACTTATGATTAACCCCTATTGCAACCATCCGCAACTACAAAAAGGAGTATTAAGGTAAACCTAACCACAGCATTAGACATATGGGTCCATATCAACCCTTAACGAAGCAACACATAAAGTAGGGTTTAAGCTTCTGTCACTCTAGCAACCCATCATCTACTTATTACTTCCCTATGCCTTCCTCTAGGCCCAAATAATGGTGAAGTGTCATGTAGTCGACGTTCACATAACACCACTAGAGGAGAGACAACATACATCTCATCAAAATATCGAACGAATACCAAATTCACATGACTACTAATAGCAAGACTTCACCCATGTCCTCAGGAACAAATGTAACTACTCACAAAGCATATTCATGTTCATAATCAGAGGGGTAATAATATGCATAAAGGATCTGAACATATGATCTTCCACCAAGTAAACCAAATAGCATCAACTACAAGGAGTAATCAACACTACTAGCAACCCAGAGGTACCAATTTGTGGTTTTGATACAAGATTGGATACAAGAGATGAACTAGGGTTTTGAGATGAGATGGTGCTGGTGAAGATGTTGATGGAGATTGATCCCTCCCGATGAGAGGATTGTTGGTGATGACGTTGGTGATGATTTCCCCCTCCCGGAGGGAAGTGTCCCTGAGGGAGTTCCGGACTAGGGGGTGTCCGGATAGCCGAACTATCATCTTCGGCCGGACTCCTGGACTATGAAGATACAAGATTGAAGACTTCCGTCCCGTGTCCGGATGGGACTTTCCTTGGCATGGAGGGCAAGCTTGGCGATACGGATATGTAGATCTGCTACCATTGTAACCGACTCTGTGTAACCCTAACCCTCTTCGGTGCTTATATAAACCGGAGGGTTTTAGTCCGTAGGATGAACAACAATCATACCATAGGCTAGCTTCTAGGGTTTAGCCTCTCTGATCTCGTGGTAGATCTACTCTTGTACTACCCATATCATCAATATCAATCAAGCAGGAGTAGGGTTTTACCTCCATCGAGAGGGCCCGAACCTGGGTAAAAACATCGTGTCCCTTGTCTCTTGTTACCATCCGCCTAGACGCACAGTTCGGGACCCCCTACACGAGATCCGCCGGTTTTGACACCGACATTGGTGCTTTCATTGAGAGTTCCTCTGTGTCATCATCTTTTGGCCCGATGGCTCCTTCGATCATCAACAACGATGCGGTCCAGGGTGAAACTTTTCTCCCCGGACAGATCTTCATATTCGGTGCTTTGCACTGCGGGCCAATTCGCTTGGCCATCTGGAGCAGATTGAAAGCTACGCTCCTGGCCATCAGGTCAGATTTGGAAGTTTGAACTATACGGCTGACGCCCGCGGAGACTTGATCTTCGACGGGTTCGAGTCATAGCCAAGCGTGCCGCACTGTCACGATGGGCATGATCTAGCTCTGCCGCCGGACAGTGCCCTGGAGGCCGCCAAAGCGTCCGCTCTGACCCTTAGCTCGGAGCCGACTGCGCCGATCAAGGATGGGTGGCTGGACACTGCCTCGGGGGCTGCTATCTCTACGGCGATTGAGCCGAACACCAACCCTGTCCTTTGCGAAGCTCGTGACTCCAAGGTGCCGGAATCCTCTCCGGACTCCGAACCTGCTGCGCCCCTACCAATCAAATCCGATTGGGCGCCGATCATGGAGTTCACTGCTGCGAACATCTTTCAGCACTCGCCCTTTGGCGACATCCTAAATTCACTAAAGTCTCTCTCTCTATCAGGAGAGTCCTGGCCGGACTGTGGTCAGAAAAGTTGGGATGCGGACGACGAACAAATTCGAAACCCACCCACCACCCACTTCGTAGCCACTGTCGAAAACTTAAACGACGTGCTCGACTTCTATTCCGAAGACATCGACATTATGGACGACGATGTAGAAGACAAACATGAACCAGCACCTATAGGGCACTAGACGGCCACCCCATCTCATGATGTATACATGGTGGACACACCAAAAGGAAGCGACGACGAGGAACAACGGGACGACACGAGGGATCATCCCCTCGAAAAGTAGTCAAAACGGCGACATAAGCGCCGCTCAAAGTCCCGCCTCGACAAAGACAACAGCCATTCGGACCCAGCCATAGAGCAGGGCGAACCGATGGACGACGAACATACTATCAAGCAACCGTCTGAACAGGACAACCTGAATAAACAACTCGTCCCCGGAGAAGATACCAGTCCGGACGATCTCACACCGGACAAGTTACCGGAGCAGAAGAACCTCCACTAAAGGCTCGTCGCCACTGCACTTAGCCTGAAGAAGCAGAAGCAGAAGCTCAAAACAGCGGAAGATGCGCTTAGAATCAGATGGAGCAAAGTACTCAACACCGCAAACAAATACGACGACAGTCGCCGAACAAAGAGCTACCTGAAGCGAAAACTACTGCCAGAATTTGATGAGGAGGCCATAGAGCCACCACAATCAAAGAACAAGGAGACCGCCCGGTCGGATAGACTACCCCATGGCAAACATAGTGCGGCAAATGGCGCCGCACACAAGCCGGCACGCGATCCGCACACGGATTCGCATCAAAAAGATGGCCTAGTTAGATCCATCTACGGGCCAAGAAAGCAAGCTCCAGTAAGCAATGCAACACGTCAAGTATCCGAATATTACGGTACAGCTAAATATAGGGGTGCCGCACATCCCCTATGTTTCACCGATGAGGTTCTCGATCATGAATTTCCAGCAGGATTCAAGCCCGTAAACATAGAGGCATATGACGGAACAACAGACCCTGATGTCTGGATTGAGGATTACATCCTCCACATACACATGGCCAGAGGAGATGACCTTCATGCCATAAAATACTTACCCCTCGAGCTCAAAGGGCCAGCCCGGCATTGGCTCAAAAGCCTCCCCGAAAACACCATTGGAAGTTGGGAAGAGCTCGAGGATGCTTTTCGGGCAAATTTTCAAGGGACCTATGTCCGACCTCTGGAAGCAGACGATTTAAGTCACATAACTCAACAGTCCGGAGAGTCAGCCGGAAAATTCTGGAACAGATTCCTTACTAAAAAGAACCAAATAGTCAACTATCCGGATGCTGAAGCCTTAGCAGCTTTCAAACACAACGTCCGAGACGAATGGCTCGCCAGACACCTCGACCAAGAAAAGCCAAGAACAATGGCCGCATTAACAAGCCTCATGACCCGCTTTTGCGCGGGAGAGGATAGCTGGCTAGTAAGATGCAGTACCAACGACTCAAGTACATCCGAAGTTAGGGATGGAAGCGGGAAACCACGACGCAGCAAGGACCAGCGTCGGACCAAGGGCAACAGCCCGAAGAGCATGGCAGTCAATGCCGGATTCAATAGCTCCCGGCAGAATCGTAAAAAACTGCCCCTAAGGATAACAGGGACGAGCTATCTAACTTAAACAAAATCTTGGACAAGGTATGCCAAATCCACAGTACCCCCGGGAAGCCTGCAAATCATACCCATAGAGATTGTTGGGTCTTCAAGCAGTCCGACAAACTCAACGCCGAACACAAGGGGCTCGACACACCAAGCGAGGACGATGACGAACCCCACAAGAAGAGCACCGGAAAACAGAAGAATTTCCCACAAGAAGTCAAAACAGTAAATTCACTTTACGTGACAAAAGGGAAAAACAGAACGGCGCCCATAGAGATACGCGCCATACGGCCTATCCCAGAGGAGTCCCGCCACTTGTTGTCAAAACCAATCACTTTTAACCATCAGGATTACTCTAGAAGTATCCGAAATGCAGGATGGACTGCCTTGATATTAGATCCGATAATCGACGGACTCCAGTTTACACAAGTCCTAATGGACGGCTGCAGTGATCTAAACCTGCTATATCAGGACACAATCCGCAAAATGGGGATAGACCCAACCAAAATTCGCCATAACAACACTTCCTTTCAAGGGGTAATGCCAGGCCGATATGCCCATTGTACGGGCTCTCTATTGCTAGAAGTTGTGTTCGGCTCACCCGACAACTTCCGCCGCGAAAATTTAACCTTCCACCTCGCCCCATTTACAAGTAGCTATCAAGCACTACTGGGGCGTGAAGCTTTCGCCCGCTTTAACGCAATACCGCATTATGCATCCCTCACACTTAAAATGCCCGGTCCACGGGGCATCATCTCCTTAAAGGGAAATATCGAGTGTTCCTCGAGCGCGGAAGATTGTGTGACTGCCTCAACGGCCACACACTAAACAGGCTTCACTAATTCAAGCACCCAAAAAGGTCGTTCAGACCCCGGACACGGCTAGAGGAGTCCGGCGTAAACATACAGGAGCTTAACAGCCGCACACCCTCGCACTAGGGGCTCCGCACATATACAGCAAGAGACAATAAAGCTCAATTTTATTTATTTCTTGAAACGTACTTTGTTCATTTTAATATAACGTACATCTTCGCACGATCTTTTTCAACTAAGTTCCTCTCTTTTACAGATGAACACCGTGCGACACCCGTCTAGGATACGGCACAATGGAGACACAAGCGCAGACGTGCAGCAGGGACCCGTTGCAAGGATTCTTTTCAGATTAAGACCCTGCGTAAACCTTTTTTACTGTCTCTGGTTGATACACATCCCCTGGTTTCTTACTATAACCAAGGAGGAGCCTGGCGTTTTGGCATAGGCCATGTCAGAATTTTGTGCATACCTGGACACCAGGGGCTTATTACCAAGGGCGTTGTTCGGCCTGTTTTCATAAAGACCGAACACCTTAGGGAGTGTTCGGCGTCTCGAGTTAGGCTTTATATGCATCAGCTCTGAATCATGTCTTTGGTCAAATGTTGGGTTTGCCCGGCTCCTGTGTTGTGCTGCCTTACGTTCCGCTCTATCGGCTAACGCGGCACCAAGAGAACTACTGCGATTGTGCCCCGGTTCGGCCAGGCGAGCACCTCAGTAGAGAAAGCCAAAAATTGACTGTCATGATATAGCGTGAGACTGGTCAACCACTCGATGACCCGCCGGAATCTATAGGATTCCTCCGCATTGACGAAGGGCCGTTTCCCGGTCAGGCACATACGCGCACCAAATTCGGGTGAGCACGGTGCCCATAGGGGCTATATAGTAGCCCCATTGTCAAACTCCTATGGCTAAGTGAAAGTGATAAAGCATTATAGTCCGGTTGCCTAGTTTGCTATGCTACCACCTCCTTTATAGGACCAAGACGTTGGATCAAGTGTGAAAATGCACCTTTTGCAAACACCCCCGCATTATACGCGTGGGTGCTGAAGCCGAAGACTGCCATCTTTCAGGTTATATACACATATACATAAACGGCCGCACAGGAGGTATTTTAATTCTTGAAAGCACAAGTATAAAAAGCTTTTATATTTCATCGAAACATTGTTTCACAATTACATGTTATTCGAACATAATATCCTTCGAGCACTGCGTCTCTATTAAACAAGCGCCTGGCAGAACTTCCTGAAAATAGTGCTCGACAGGTACTCGGCTTCCGTCCGAATCTTGGGTTGCAACATCGGTGGCCTTCATCTCCGCCCAGTATGTCTTGACACGGGCAAGAGCCATCCGAGCACCCTCTATGCATGTCGACCTCCTCATTGCATCGATATGCGGCTCCGCACCAAGGAACTGTTGCACCAAGCCAAAATAGCTCTTCGGCTCAGGCCTCTTCGGCCATAACAGACTCATGACATCCTTCATGGCAAGTCCGGATAACCTATTCAGCTCCGCCCATTCGGCCAAGCGATCGGTTAATGAAAGTGGGCGCTCTGGATTATGGAACTGCGACCAAAAAACCTTTCCCGTTTCGTGATCCTCTTGATCCCGGAAGTGTTCGGCCGCGTCCGCCGCACTTGCCGCCAAGTCCAGATAAGCATCTTCCGCACTCCACAGCCGGTCCAACTGAGCATAATTAGGGTCCAGGAATTTCCTCCGCGGTAGAAAGGGCTTTCCAGCCGCAATCTCTCCGGCCTGACGCAGCTCCTCCTTCATAGCTCTCATCGCAAAGCGAGCATCCTTGGCCTCGGCAGTGGCCTTCTTCAGGTCCTCTCGTACCACCTGCTCTTCTTCTTCAAGAAGCTTGCAGTGGTCGGCAGCATTCTTCAACTCCACGGCCATCTCGGCCATCTCCTTCTTGCTTCGGTAGTGAGCAGCCTGTTCGGCTTTTAGCTGTTCGGCCGCCTTTAAGGCAGCCGCGTCACTCTTTCTAGCCTGCTCCTTGGCTTGGGCGAGCTCCGCTCGCAGGTTCTCCATGGCAGCGGCACCATCTGCGTCAAGCATACTGGTTGTAAGGCACGGGCGTCAACCTCCCTTACCAGGTGTCCGCGGGGAAATTGCATACCTTGTGACTCGTCAAGTCGCCTATTGACAAGCGCGATGTCGACATCCGCCACGTCTAGTCACTAGTAGAAAAAAGGTCAAATGTGAAGCACAATAGTGCCGGTTTGAATTTCAGCCGGCACTAATGTGTACATTAGTGCCGGTTCGTGGCGGCGATCAATAGCACCGGTTCGTGGCGAACCTTTAGTACCGGTTCATGCCACGAACCGGTACTAAAGAGGCTGTGTCAGCCTGCCGTCAGGCTATGGCCCCACCATCACCATTTAGTGCCGGTTCGTACCACGAACCGGTACTAATGAGGTTATGGCAAGCTGTTTTTAGTCCCACCTCGCTCCCCTAACAGGCCTTTTACCACCTTAAATATGTTATTTCTCAAACTATCACAAGCACTTGGTCTTCATTGAACTCTATGTGTAGAATTTGTGGCCGCAATATGAGTCTTCATCGGTTTATAATTAAATCGTTGATGACTCATATTGACAATTCAGATTGTACACACAAAGATCATTGATGATCAAAGTATTTTTGATGTTATAAGATCATATTGACAATTTAGACTGTAAAGAAATATAAGATCATGATCTAAATGCTCTTATATTTTTTGCGTTCAGTATGCACCAACTGCTAGGCGGGAGGAGCTGTTTAGTACCGGTTCGTGGCGAACCTTTAGCACCGGTTCGTGCCACGAACTGGTACTAATGAGGTTGTGTCAGGTAAGGCTGGGCCCCACGAGCACCTTTAGTACCGGTTCATGGATGAACCAGTACTACAGTTTCTTAGTAAGCTATTTTTTAGTCTCACCTCGCGAAGTGAGAGGGACTAGGAGCGGTTTATAAGCCCTGAGTGCAGAGACGATGAAGAAGAGGCTCAATGCTCACGTTGCTTAGCTTCAAGCCTTCAGGAATATGGTAGACTGCACGGAGCTATGCGCAGTGCAGTTTACACTATTCCGAAAGGCTTGAAGCAAATAACGAGCATTGCACCTCTTTTTTATTTTTAATAACTTATTACAACTCCGGACTTCTTCTATTATGGCAAAACTAATTGCACGTCGACATTTCTTTTTTTTTTATGTTATAACTCCAGACATTGACCATCAAGTTTTGCAGAAAAGAAAAAATAACAGAAAAGAAGAAAAACTATAGCTGAAAAGAAAAAACTATATAAAAAACTACTCAGAAATAAATAGAAGAAAATAAATATAGCAGAAAATAAAAAACTACTCAGAAGAAGAAGAAGAAGAAGAAGAAGAGGAAGAGGAAGAAGAAGGAGAAGATGTAGAAGGAGAAGAAGAAGAAGAAGAAGAAGAAGAAGAAGAAGAAGAAGAAGAAGAGGAAGAAGGAGAAGAGGAAGAAGAAGAAGAAGAAGAAGAAGAGGAAGAAGAAGAGGAGGAGGAAGAAGAAGAGGAGGAAGAAGAAGGAGAAGATGGAGAAGAAGAAGAAGAAGAAGAAGAAGAAGAAGAAGAAGAAGAAGAAGAAGAAGAAGAAGAGGAAATAAATAGAAGAAAAAAATAAAGCAGAAAATAAATAATTATATAAAAAAATTACTCAAAAATAAGTAGAAGAAAATAAATAATGCAGAAAAGAAAAAAATTATATAAAGCAAAAATATTCACAAAGAAACTAAATACGGCAAAAAACTACTCAGAAATAAATAGAAGAAAAGAAAGCAGAAAATAAATAACTATATAAAAAAATTACTCAAAAATAAATAGAAGAAAATAAATAATGCAGAAAAGAAAAAAAATTACATAAAGCAAAAATATTCACAAAGAAACTAAATACGGCAAAAAAAACTACTCAGAAATAAATAGAAGAAAAAAATAAAGCAGAAAAGAAATAACTATAGAAAAAAATTACTCAAAAATAAATAGTAGAAAATAAATAATGCAGAAAAGAAAAAAATATAAAAAAATGTTGGGGCGCTGTCCTGTGGGCCTGCCAGACCTTGGGTGTGCAAATACATGCCTAGTAGGGCCAGCAGACTCACAGGGCAGCGCGCAGTTAGGCCCAGAAGCCTGCTAAATAGAGGAGTTCGAAAGGGCAGCCGCGGCTGGGTTTATAAACCAGTGCGGCTGCCCTTCGCTCGGCGAGGTGGGACTAAACGTAGCGCCCTGCGGTGGCAGCGCACGGCCATTAGTACCGGTTGGTGGCTCCAACCGGTACTAAAGGGCTACCCTTTAGTAGCGGTTGAAGCCACCAACTGGTACTAAAGGCCCTCATTTCCCGCCGCTTGGGCGGGCCAAAATTGGCCTTTAGTACCGGTTGGTGGCTCCAACCGGTACTAAAGATCCCTCCTATATATATGTCACTTACGAAAATTCAGTTATCCTCGCCACTTTTCTCGTTCCGATCCACTTCGTTTCGTGCCGTGTCGCCCTCGCCGCCCCGCCGCCCGCCGTCGCCCTCGCCGCCCCCGCCGCCCGTCGTCATCGTCGCCGCGCGCCCCCGCCGCCCGTCGTCATCGTCGCCGCGCGCCCCCGCCGCCCGTCGTCGTCGCCGCCCCCGCCGCGCCCGTCTCGTCGCCGTCGTGCCCGGCCGCCGGCCGGCCCGTCTCGTCGCCGTCCCCGGCCGCCGCCGCCCGTCTCGTCGCCGTCGTCGGCCCCCGCCGCCCGTCGTCGCCGCCCCCGCCACCCGTACGCGCCCGGCCCACTCCCGCACACACACACACATACACACATACATACACACATACATACACACACACACTACACACACACACATACATACACACACACACACCACACACACACTGACACACACAAACACACACACACACTACACGTACACTACACATGTACGTACACACACTACACACACACATATTTTTTTACTTATTTTCTGTTTTCTAATGTTTAGATGAATTAGAACTATTTAGTTTATTTTTAGAATGTTAGAAATATTAATGTTAGATGAATTAGAAATATGTTAATGTTTAGTTCAACAGTTGAATTAATATAACTAGTTTATTTTTAGTAAATGCTTATTAGTTGAACTAGTTGAATTAATATATATAACTAGTTTATTTTTAGTAAATGCTTAGTTGAACTAGTTGAATTAATATATATGACTAGTTTGTTTTTAGTAAATGCTTAGTTGAACTAGTTGAATTAATATAATAACTTGTTTATTTTTAGTAAATATAATGCTTAGTTGAACTAGTTGAATTAATATAAGAACTTGTTTATTTTTAGTAAATATAATGCTTAGTTGAACTAGTTGAATTAATATATAGAACTAGTTTATTTTTAGAAGATGCTTAGTTGAACTTGTTGAATTAATATATAGAACTAGTTTATTTTTACTAAATGCTTAATTAGTTGAACTAGTTGAATTAATATAACTAGTTTATTTTTAGTAAATGCTTAGTTGAACTAGTTGAATTAATAGATTTTTCTGTTAGTAGGCCGGAAATGTCGTACTCATCGGACGACGAAAACCGCCCGGCTGAGTGCGACTGGTGCCACGACGACCGAGGTATGTGCGGCAGGTTCATTGTGCTGGACGAAGATCGGCGCTTCACCATTAAGCTCGAGGAGACCTGCGATGTTCATACGGTACGCAACGACGACAATAGTTTTTTTCGTAATTAAGCACGACTTCAACTATTTTAACGTGTATTTTTCATCTTTTCCAATTCGACTAGCTTATCCCATGCTTTGCAAGACGCTATGTCTTGGAGAGGATGGGTTTTGAAGACCATGAAAATTTCGAAACCAAAAAAATTATCCTAAGTACGCATCATGGTGTGGATTTTCAAGTAAAGCTGTACAATGCTCAGAGTGTAACCCATTTTGGTTGCAAAAATTGGGATGCATTTTGCAAGATGTATGGTCTTGATGAGGGTATGCTTGTCACCAGGGATCTTAGTGATCCTACAATCGAGCAAGAGACACCTTCGATTTCGGTCCTTGTGGATACACCTCCAGTTCTTCCCTCATGTGAGCTAAACATAGTTATTAAGTAATTTATATTATTTATTTCAAAATATATAGTTGACAACTTATCTCCATTGACAGCTTATTTTCATTCTTCAAAGAATGTGCGGAAGATGGTAGACAGAACGTACTACACCGAAGGCTCCGAATTAACTTATCAGGAGAAAAATATCTGGTCGGATTTTGTACTGATCTTGGGAATTACAATATCTACAATCAAACTCCTCAACATTATGGTCAATACGTGCCACTAGTGCACGTGTTGAACTACGGTAACTACCATGGAGATACCCTGGTAAGATTATTTTTTACTATTACAACATTCGTGCATCTTTTTGCACACTTCTAAAACTAGTACATCATATCATTGCTAACTACGAAGTTATTACTATGTTTTTCAACAGATAATCCCAAATGATTGTGTGCCTCATCTGATGTATACACGGGGTAGCCTTCATGTTTTGAACGTACAACCAGGTCGTCCTACGAATCTCAACTGTCCATACTGGGTTTCTAAAAGAAGTGGAGACATGATAATCAAAGAATGGAAAAAATGTATGGACAGTCGTAAGGAGCTTCTTGGAAGCAACATTCAGCGAAGGGCAAAAATTGGAGACAGGATGATCGCCATTCTTCATAATGGAGAGTCAGGGTCTATACTGTTTTATGCTATTTTACCTTAAGGCCGGGTGTTTAGGTCCTACCTGATACTGATGATCATGTGCTAAGAACAATTATGTAGGGTTGGGTTCGATGACTATGAGGATGATGATCGTATGAGTAGCTAGCAGGAGTGATTCAGCTAGTTCTTCATGCTGCTCTTAATTAGTACTTGTCCTTTCATGTCTGTGTTCTTCGTTCTGAACTTATTAAGTGATTTGCTTTTGTGGTGTTATATATGAACGCTTATAATATCATGACAATCATGTTGAACTCGATGATTGGTTGATCTACTAGAAATTCTATTGATATGCATAACGTGTACAATGTGTAGTATCGTAAAATACCAGCAAACGAAAAAGAATTAAAATGGAAACACAAAATTAAATGAAAAAGAAATCATAAAACTAAAAAAACCGGCTAGACATTAAAATGCGCCCCCGGAGCTGGCTCGTGCCACGTGGTTGCCCTTTAGCACCGGTTCGTGCTGAACCGGTACTAAAGGGGGGGGCCTTTAGTGACCACAAATTAGTGCCGGTTATGTAACCGGCACTACAGGGCCTTACGAACCGGTGCTAATGCCCGGTTCTGCACTAGTGAGTTGCCGCCATAGTTCGGCAAATTCATCAGTCCGGCTAGACACCAGACCCTTCGCCACCTGCATAGGAAGGGCGACACATTATACCTGGAATTATGATGCTCGGCGCGCTGTCATTTTTGACAACACACTGAGCCTCAGGGGCTACTATCTCCACAGGGCGCATTTTATATGCGGAACTGTTAGAAGGTACATCATTTTGCGTACCTCAAAACCTGTCAGTAAACTTCTGACGGCTTCATGCAATCCGCTCTCAGCGGACGAAATCCTTTCAATCACCGTACTCATTAACGCACGGTGCTCTTCTGAGATAAACGCTCGCCTGAGCAGATCCTTCGGCTCCTCCGACCGTACACCATATGGTGCCGGACTCGTCAGATGGCCTTTTTCGAAGGCCGGACGCGGAGGGCTTTGAGGGGACATACGACTACCTTCCGGCCCCGCCGGACTCGGAGAAACCCTCCGTGACGACACCTCAGGGTCGCCTGCTTCATGAGACGGTACGGCAGGGGGAGGCGTTTCGCTCTCTATCATCTCCGGACGATGATCCCCTGAAGATGAGCTCTGCTGTGAAGGGCTGAGATCCGAACTACAAGGTAAAATTTCGGTTATCAGAAATAGGGTAGGGATATCCTTTATTTTAATAAAAACTCCCCTTTTTACTTATGGCTCGGTGGAGGGCTGATCCCCTTGAGGGCATAATGCGGCCGAGGCATCTCTTGATGCCGGACCCTCTGACGAAGATTTCTTCCCCCGCTTTGAGACCATGGTCTCCGGGTCTTCAGAGGCGGTCCTTTTCTTCCCTTGGATGGAGGGATTCTCGATCCCTCCTTTCCTGACAGCCTCCTTCGCGGAGGCGGTAGCTTCCTTGTTCCCCCCTTCACCTTCTTCCGAAGGCGCAACCTCCAGCATCCTGGTTAACACGGGATCCGGCGTGGTCTCAGGGAGGGGGGTCAGACACCTGATTAACTTTGCTTTCGCTATCCACTCCTGTTCAAGGGACAACTCTTTTAGAGGGCAAGTTTGCGATAAATATAGGATAGCATGTCCGGGTACAGGACTACTTACTTGAGTATCCGGGCGATTGCAGCTTAGACCTGCGTCCTCGGTCAAGTTCGGACACATCTCTCGTGATCCGAAGAAAATCTTGTACATCTCCATGGGCGTCGCACCCATAAAATGTTGGAGAGCTCGTGGTCCCTCCGGGTTAAATTCCCACAGGCGGAGGGGACGACGTCTGCAGGGCAGGATGCGACGAATCAGCATGACCTGCGCTACTACGATCAAAGTGATCTCTCCCTCAAGGAGGTCTCGAATGCGGCCCTGCAGCAAGGGCACGTCCTTGGATGGCCCCCAGTCAAGCCCTTTATTGACCCATGACGCCAGCCGCGGTGGAGGACCTGAGCGAAAGGCAGGTGGCGCCACCCATTTGGTGCCCCTGGGAGCTGTAATATAAAACCACTCTTGTTGCCATGAACTGAGCTCCTCTTGAAAAGAGCCCTCGGGCCACGGAGCATCAGCATTCTTGCTTATAACATCCCCTCCGCACTCTGCCTGTTGCCCCTTGATCATCTTCAGCTCCACTTTGAAGGTCTTGAGACACAATCCGAAGTGAGGGGTAATGCGGAGGAAGGCTTCGCACACGACGAGGAACGATGAGATGTGGAGGGTGGACTCCGGATCCAAGTCATGAAATTCCAACCCATAGTAAAACATGAGCCCCCTCACGAAGGGATCCGTCGGAAAGCTTAGTCCCCGAAGGAAGTGAGACACGAACACCATGCTTTCACCATGCTTGGGGGTGGGAATAACCTGCCCTTGGGCAGGCAGCCTATGCGAAATTTCGCCAGTTAAATACCTGGCATCTCTTAACTTTAGCACATCTTCTTCCGTAACGGAGGAAGGCGTCCACCGGCCTTGCAGGTCAGAGCCGGACATCATCGAAGGTCCGAAGCGCCTGAATCTGGAGCTTTGGGTGTTGGAACTCGAGGCGAGGGGCGGATTCGATTGAGATTGAAAGAAGGGAGTGGAGCCTTGGTCCCTTTATAAAGAGGTTGAATACCAAGAGCCTCCCCCGTGACCGTTCGGGACTCGCCTTCGATAGGGGAGACATGCCAACGGGCATGGTTGGGTTACCCATGCCCGTATTGATGAGAATCCCAGAATAAGGGGACACGATCTCTGCTTTGACAAGACGTGCCAAGGAAACCGCCTCGCTAAACGCGCTGAGGTGGAACAGTAAAAACGATTCGAATAAAGGCTTGGCCGTGATGTGATGTCACGCCCCGGAATACGTCAGCAGATTGAACTTGTGTAAATATTATTCTCTCTTCGGTGGTATGTGGAACTTATTTTGCAGAGCCAGACACTATCCTTGTGTTCACAATCTTCTATGAAGTATTCGGAGGAGGAACCCGCCTTGCAATGCCGAAGACAATATGCGTGCCGGACTCGTCGTCATTGAAGCCTTGTTCAGGGGCTACTAAGGGAGTTCCGGACTAGGGAGTGTCCGGATAGCTGAACTATCATCTTCGGCCGGACACCTGGACTATGAAGATACAAGTTTGAAGACTCCGTCCCGTGTCCGGATGGGACTTTCCTTGGCGTGGAGGGCAAGCTTGGCGATACGGATATGTAGATCTCCTACCATTGTAACCGACTCTGTGTAACCCTAACCCTCTTCGGTGCTTATACAAACCGGAGGGTTTTAGTCCGTAGAACGAACAACAATCATACCATAGGCTAGCTTCTAGGGTTTAGCCTCTCTGATCTCGTGGTAGATCTACTCTTGTACTACCCATATCGTCAATATCAATCAAGCAGGAGTAGGGTTTACCTACATCAAGAGGGCCCGAACCTGGGTAAAAACATCATGTCCCTTGTCTCCTATTACCATCCGCCTAGACGCACAGTTCGGGACCCCCTACCCGAGATCCGCCGGTTTTGACACCGACAGTCCCCGACAGAACAGCTCCGCCAGAGCCATACATTGATTCCGCTAAGGTTCCACCTCGTGGCGGCGGAGTTTCGTCCCGTAAGCTTGCCCACGATTTTTTTTCCAGGTGAAAACCCTTCATATAGTAGAAGATGGACGTCGGAGGCCCACCAAAGAGCCCAGGAGATAGGGGGCACGCCCTACAGGGAGGCGCGCCCCCCCTGTCTCCTGGACAGGGTGGGGGCCCCTGGCCTATTTCTTTTGCCCAAAAATTCTTATTAAATCTGAAAAGTTGTTTCGTGGAGTCTCAGGTCTTTTGGAGTTGTGCAGTATAGGTTTCCAACGTTTGCTCCTTTTCCAGCCAGAATTCCAGCTGCCGGCATTCCCCCTCTTCATGGTAAACCTTGTAAAATAAGGGAGAATAGCCATAAGTACTGAGATATAATGTGTAATAACAGCCCATAATGCAATAAATATTGACATAAAAGCATGATGCAAAATGGACGTATCAACTCCCCTAAGCATAGACCTCGCTTGTCCTCAAGCGGAAGCCGAAATAGAAAAATATGTCCACATGTTTAGAGATAGAGGTGTCGATAAAAATAAAATACGGACATGAGGTCATCATGATCATTCTAATAACAGCAACATATATGGATTTTGTCATATGATTTCCTATGTTCAAGTAATAAGCAATTCACAATGTCAAGTATGGTTCAAAAACTTCATTGGGAACTAACAAACTATAATCTCAGTCATTGAAGCAATTGCAATTTATCGTAACATCAGAAAGAATCAATAATAGAGCTTTTCAGCAAGCTCACATACTCAACTATCTCGTAGTCCCCTATAATTGTTAACACTCACGGAATACTTGTGGTTATAGAGTTCCAGCCGGACACTGAGAAAGATAGGGGCTTATTGTGTTGCCTCCCAACGTATTCACCTTTAGGTGATGTCAACAATAATATCCGATGCCAATTTACATCCAATTGTATATATGTATCATGATCTTTCAAACACGAGGAGCTTGCCAAAGGATAAAATGAAAAAGGGAAAGGTGAGGATCACCTTGACTCGAGCCTAAAGTGAAACATAAAGTAAAAGATAGGCCCTTCGCAGAGGAAAGCAGAGGTTGTCATGTGCGTTTAGGGTTGATGCATGAAATCTTAATGCAAAAGAATGTCACTTTATATTGCACCTTGTATGTGGACCTTTATTATGCAATCCGTCGCTTTTATTACTTCCACAACAAGTTCGTACAAAGCTTATTTTCTCTGCACTAATAAGTCATACATACTTAGAGAGCAATTTTTATTGCTTGCACCGATGACTACTTACTTGAAGGATCTTACTCAATCCATAGGTAGGTATGGTGGACTCTCATGGCAAAACTGGGTTTAAGGATATTTGGAAGCACAAGTAGTATCTCTACTTGGTGCAAGGAATTTGGCTAGCATGAGGGGGAAAGGCAAGCTCAACATGTTTGGAAGGTCAATGACAATATACTTTAACTGAGATGTCAGAAAACATAAACCATTACATTGTCTTCCTTGTCCAATGTCAACACTTTTAGCATGTCATACTTAATGAGTGCTTCACAATCATAAAAGATGTCCAAGATAATATATTTATATGTGAACCCCTCTTTCCTTATTACTTCCTATTAATTGCAACGATGACCAAGGCTACGTTCATCAACTCTCAACAATTTTTATGCCTCATAGTTTCTATGTGTGAAGTTATCACTATCCATAAGATCAATATGAACTCTTTTGTTCTTTCTACTTTTTCAAGATCATAGCAACATAGCAAAGCCCTT
Organism: Triticum aestivum; assembly: GCF_018294505.1. NCBI lineage: Eukaryota > Viridiplantae > Streptophyta > Magnoliopsida > Poales > Poaceae > Triticum > Triticum aestivum. Next base: position 104,498,602 of record NC_057810.1, read on the forward strand.
GACTCAACACTAATCTTTATTATAGATAGCACACGGACTCGATTACAAAAAGAGATCACAATGAAAAACTCAAAACTACTCGATATCAAAACTTCAACTACTGATAGATCAAGATACTACTAAAAGGATCGAACTAAATAAAGCGGTAAAGATAGGAGTGTGATGGTGATACGATACCGGGGCACCTCCCCCAAGCTTGGCAGTTTCCAAGGGGAGTGCCCATACCCATGTGATTATTTCTTCGGAGGTGATGGAGGTGGTAATGATGATGGTGGATAATCGCACATCGAGCGTAAAAGCTCCTCCAACTTGCGGATAATGCCCTTGAGCCCAGCAATATGATCTTACAACAAAATATTCTCCTCTGTGAGGTACTTGTTCTGTATGAGGGCTAACTCAATCATCTTGAAAGCTTCAATCTATGTTGGAGTGAAAAGGTTAGGTAAAGGTTGAGGGGTGTCTGTCGTGGTTCTGAGTCTGACAGTAGAGTGGGGGGTAGGTATGGAGAGGCAAGGTCCTAGCTATGGAATAGTTGTACGCACAAGAGATGTACGAGTTCAGGCCCTTCTCGGAGGAAGTAATAGCCCTACGTCTCGGAGCCCGGAGGCGGTCGAGTGGATTATGTGTATATGGATTACAAGGGTGCGAACCCTTCTGCCTGTGGTGGGGGTGGCTTATATAGAGTGCGCCAGGACCCTTGCCAGCCCACGTAATGAAGGGTTTAAGGTACATTAAGTCTAGGCGTTACTGGTAACGCCCCACATAAAGCGTCTTTAATATAATAAAGTCTACTTAACTACAGACCGTTACGGTACAGAGTGCTTCTTAACCTTCTGGTGGTCGAGTGAGTCTTCATGGTCGAGTCCTTCAAGTCTGTCGAGTGGAGTCCTCCTTGGTCGACTGGAAGGTGATCTCTTCTAAGGGTGTCCTTGGGTAGGGTACTTAGATCAGGTCTATGACCCTACCCTAGGTACATGGCTCCATCATTAGCCCCCGAATGGATTGAGGCTTGAGTGAGGAAGGAGTTGATGTTATTTCTGACTTCCTTTTGCATGCTGGATACGCGTTGTCTTGGACCAATAATCTCTTTGTTGATAATCAGCAACTTTTCTTCAGTCGACTCGATCCATTCTTTTCTTTCGTCGAGTGACTTTTTGAACTTAACAATTCCCGAGCGACGGATCACGGAAAATCTCGCGCCTGGCAGATCGATCTGCCGTTCGCGGATTTTGTGGGATACGAAATTTGGGGAAGCGCGCGAAGCGGGGCGGACCGTGGCGCTCGGATGGGATAGGGCATAGACGCCTCGATTCTCGCGCCACCTTTTTCGCCATGTAGCGCGTCCGCGCGACTATTTCGGGATGTGATTGGATCGCCCGGGCCCACCTATCATCCACACGGAAGTGATCTTATAAAAGCGCCCGGCGAGGGTCTTTGAACAATATCTCTCCATTCTCTCTCTGCCCTCCCTGCCTCCGCCCACTGCGCCCGCTCTCGCCTCCGCACAACCGCTTCTCGCGCGCCTCGCCGGCAGCCATGGTGAAGGAGAAGACGGCGGCGTTGGAACGCGCCAAGAAGGCGCCGGCGACGGGGAAGGCGAAAGGGAGAACCACCAATCGCGGCGGGTCTTCGTCCAGATCCCGTTTGCCGACGGGCTGGGTCCAAGGAGATTGGATCCGGTCGACCATCACGGAGAAGGATCTCACCAACATGGCCAATGACGGCCTGATCCCCCACGGAGCCGCAAGGCTCCCGGGGAACGAGTGGCAACCCCAGCCGAAAGAGGGTGAGTGTGTTCTTCTGGCCACCCATGTCGACCGCGGGTTTTCTTTACCGCCGAGTGTTTTCTTCCGTGGCTTCTTGAACTTCTTTGGAGCGCAACTCCACCACTTCAACCCGAACTCCATCGCATATCTCGCTGCCTTTGTATCCATGTGTGAGAACTTTCTTGGTTGCCGACCGCACTGGGGCCTATTCAAGCATATATTCATGTGTCGCTCTCAGACCGTGAAGAAGGCGAGTCCATACGACGATAAAACCAAGGTCATTCAGATGTGTGGAGGTCTAGGGATCCAGATGACGAACAAGAGCACTTTCCCAGCGATGACCCTTCCTGAGTCGGTCAGTGGCTGGCAGTCGACTTGGTTTTACTGCAAGAACGAGTCGACGCCGGGGCAGTCGAGTCGTCTCCCTCCATTTACCATGGACCGAGCCAACAAACCCTCTTCTCTGAAGGTGATCCCGGAGGAAAAAGCCGACGTGAAGATGTTGATGGAGCGCATAGTCCAGTTGGTCCGGGAAGGGGTGACGGGCATGGATCTCCTGGAGGTTTTTCTTAGGTGACGTATCCAGCCTCTTCAGTACCGGGGTCATTGCATGTGGTTGTACTGCAGGACCGAAGACGAGACTCGGATCAATCCAGAAGCAGTCGACGACGACACGCTGGAAAGATGGATGGCCGCGGTTACTGGGAACAAGGATAACCCTCGTGGAGCTAGGAGGATTCCACCACTCGACCATTCCAGCACTCCAGACAAGGTATGCCCACTTTACCTTCAATTGTATTCTTGCCATGCTTACTCCGTTTCCACTGTAATTTGGTCGATTGATCTTTGTCTTGACATCTGACAGGCCCTCACCGAACTGTACTCGATGCCCAATGGAGCACAGACTCCGACTGAGGAGGGAGGAGCGAGTGGGGGCGAAAGCCAGGAGGAGTGGGACTCGGATGCTGCTGAAGACGATGATGATGATGATGACGATGACGAGGAAGAAGAAGAGGAGGAGGAGGTCGTACCACCGCGCTCGGAAAGGCGGTCGAAGCTTGTTCATGACCCTGCGACTGAACGCGGCAAGGGGGTGGCGGCTGCAGTGCAGTCGACCAAGCGTCCTCGGACCACTTCTCCGGTGCCGACTGAAAAGGCTCCGAAGCAGTCCAGGGTGGCACCGTCGAAGCCGACCAAGGTCCTGCCGAAGATGAAGGTGTCCATCCCCACCATATCAGGGTAAAAAATGTTGTTTTATTCTTCTTGTTTTGTGCGAGTTTATCTTTGACCGACTTCTGAGTTAACCGACTGATTTTTGGTACTGTAGTGCTGCTACTTCCGATACCTCAGCCAGGGCCGATGACCACGAGATGGAGGATGCTGCAACTTCAAAACCTGGTACCACTCTCTTAATTCTGTTTTTTGGTCGATTTACTTTTGGTCTCTAATTCCGATCCCTTTCTTGCAGCTCCATCCAATGTTATCACCCTTCCTGACGACGACGATGATGAGGAACCACAGAAGCACAGGAAGAGCAGGAAAACGTCTGCCGGCAAGGTGGCTCAGGATGTGACAGCGCCCGAGACTCTGGTCGCGGAGGAGGAGAACACCACTGGCACACCGTATCTTTTGCGGTGCCGCTGACGAGTGCTCATCCCGCGTCGTCGAGCGCCGCACAGCCTTCGCTCTTCTCGACCCACTACGTCCCAGAGGACCAAGCCAGTGCCGCAAAGGAAGCGATACGCCAAGCGGGAGTCATGATGGAGCAGGTGAAGGCCATCCGGGAGGCAAGCCAGGCAGCTTACGACGCCAGTTCCGCCCTTCAAAGCAATGTTCAGGTCAGTCGACCATCGTCTGTTCTGTTAGGATATGCTATCTGAAAGTCTTTCTTTTCGGAATCCATAGTAGTCACCCACTGGGTGTGTCGATTGAAACTCTGGTTTAGCGGGGGCACGCTGAGTGCACCCGCTGGGTGTAGTCCCCAAGGCTATGGTCGACTGCTGGCAGTCGGTCATAGGCTTTATAAATTAAGTTCTTCCATCATTCGACTAAGTCGAATGGATTTAACAAAACCGGTGGGAGCACGCTGAGTGCACCCACTGGGTGTAGTCCCCGAGACTGTGGTCGACTGCTGGCAGTCGGTTATAGTCTGAATAATACGTCCTGTTGTTGTTTTTTTTAGTCGACTGATCGACTCTATCTTAATAGAACTAGTGGGGGCACGCTGAGTGCACCCACTGGGTGTAGTCCCCGAGACTACGGTCGAATGTTTGTATTCGGATGTAGTCTTAGAAACACACGATTTTTCCTTATCCACTCGGAAGTGAATTATCTTTGACATTTTGTCGATTGGTTCTTCGCAGAAATCCTGCGACCTTGCGGCTCGTTATACCGAGCTGGAGAACAAGCACATTCATCTCGAGCTGGATCTGAAGTTGGTCCAGGAGAATCTGACGAAGGCGAAGGAGGAGACTAAAGGTATGTTCGGTGAGACCTCGACGACTGCTTCTTTCCTTCATTTGTTTCAAAATCTGACCTTCCTGTAACTTGTAGGCAAGGTGAAGGAGGCTCAGAAGAAAAAAGACCTTGAACTAGCTGAGAAGATCAAGCTTGCTGACGAGAAGTTAGCTTCAGTCACTAAGCTTGAAGAAGAAAATACTAATCTGAAAGCTGCTCTTGCGATTGCCAACAAGGAGGTTAGTCGACTGAAAGCTGACAAAGCTGCTCTGAACGATAAGGCCAGTCAATTGACTGGGAAGAAGAATGATCTGGAGGCCTTCCTGAGTGGACTTGCCAAGAAGTTGTTCCTCATGCTCGAAGGTAATCCTTTGCACTCAACAATCATTTTTAACAGTATCCTTTCCATTCGACCATTGCCTTGACTTAGTGGTTGTACTTGCAGAGTTTTGCCAAAACTTCGAGGAAGAAACTAGTCGGCTAGAACCAAACCTGGACCCAATCAACTCTCCGGTAAACGATGAAGTTGCCATGAACGTATTCCGGCTTGAGTCTCGCGTGGCTGCTGTTGTTGACTATATTGCGAGGCTGAAGGTTGCCACTTCCCGTATCGGCACCACACTCTGGCCCAGGGAGACGCTCCAGAATGACCTCGAGTCCTTGATGGCTTGACTAAACACAGTTCTTGGTCGAGTGCAGGAGTGGAAAAAATCCTCCGCTAGGTGTGGCGCGGATGTTGCTCTGTGTCTGGCTCGAGTCCACTACAAGGATGCGCGAGAAGACAAGCTGGCGGCTCTTCGGGTGGCAAACACCAAGAAACATGACTTCAGGTCCTTCATGGAAACCTTCATCGCTGCTGCCACTCGTATTGCAGACGGAATTGATCTTGATGTGTTTGTTGCACCTTCCAGCCCTCCACAGGAGGGGTAAAAAACTTCTTTGAGCTCGACACTTTAAATTTGCCTCCGTATGCCGAGTGATTTTGTAACCGATAAACCTTAACAGGCTTAGCGCCTGAGCACTTTCGGTTCCTTTAGGTATCTATCTGAATTTGGATTCGATGTTTGAATATGCTTGTATTTGGCTCGAAATGTCTTTTGCAGGTTTAAAGCAAGATGCTCGCTGCAGTCGACTTATTCCTTAATTCACTTAGGCAGGCTAAGCTCCCGAGTGGGATGTCTACTCCTCACTCAATAGGATTTTTAAAACTTAGGCGAGCTCTGGGCGGCAGCTAAGCCCCCGAGTGGGAGGTCTGCCCCTCACTCGGTAGGATTTTTATTACTTAGGCGAGCTCTGGGCTGCAGCTAAGTCCCCGAGTGGGAGGTCTGCTCCTCACTCGGTAGGATTTTTATAACTTAGGCGAGCTCTGGGCGGCAGCTAAGCCCCCGAGTGGGAGGTCTGCTCCTCACTCGGTAGGATTTTTATAACTTAGGCGAGCTCTGGGCTGCAGCTAAGCCCCCGAGTGGGAGGAATACTCCTCACTCGGTAGGATTTTTATAACTTAGGCGAGCTCTGGGCTGCAGCTAAGCCCCCGAGTGGGAGGAATACTCCTCACTCGGTAGGATTTTTATAACTTAGGCGAGCTCTGGGCTGCAGCTAAGCCCCCGAGTGGGAGGTCTGCTCCTCACTCGGTAGGATTTTTATAACTTAGGCGAGCTCTGGGCTGCAGCTAAGCCCCCGAGTGGGAGGTCTGCTCCTCACTCGGTAGGATTTTTATAACTTAGGCAAGCTCTGGGCTGCAGCTAAGCCCCCGAGTGGGAGGTCTGCTCCTCACTCGGTAGGATTTTTATAACTTAGGCGAGCTCTGGGCTGCAGCTAAGCCCCCGAGTGGGAGGTCTGCTCCTCACTCGGTAGGATTTTTATAACTTAGGCGAGCTCTGGGCTGCAGCTAAGACCCCGAGTGGGAGGTCTGCTCCTCATTCGATAGGATTTTTATAACTTAGGCGAGCTCTGGGCTGCAGCTAAGCCCCCGAGTGGGAGGTCTGCTCCTCACTCGGTAGGATTTTTATAACTTAGGCGAGCTCTGGGCTGCAGCTAAGCCCCCGAGTGGGAGGTCTGCTCCTCATTCGGTAGGATTTTTATAACTTAGGCGAGCTCTGGGCTGCAGCTAAGCCCCCGAGTGGCAGTCTGGCTTATCACTTGGTAGGATTTTGTTCAAACTTAGGCGAGCACTGGGCTGCAGCTAAGCCTCCGAGTGAAAGTCTGGCGTATCACTCGGTAGGATTTTGTTCAAACTTAGGCGAGCACTGGGCTGCAGCTAAGCACCCGAGCGGAAGTCTGGCTTACCACCCGATAGGATTTTATTGAAACTTAGGCGAAACGGATTCGCAGCTAAGCCTCCGAGTGGGAGGCTGGTTCACCACTCGGTAAAGATTTTTTACAAACTTAGGCGAAACGGATTCACGGCTAAGTCACCCACTGGGGGAAATTTTTTTACTAAACAAATAAAAGTGACAAAAATCATTGAGGAAAATATGACACTATTATCTTGCAAAACATGGACTACAGAAGTTCTTTTATTACAACTCATCCGAGTGATAAAATTAAGTGTAAAATGGGCGAAGTAGTTCCGCGTTCCAAGCTCGGGGCTCGTCGATATTGTGTTCGACGTTGTAGAGACGGTACGCCCCGTTGTGGAGGACCTTGGTGACGATGAAGGGTCCTTCCCAAGAAGGAGCAAGCTTGTGTTGTTTCTGCTGATCCACTCGGAGAACCAAATCTCCTTCCTGAAAGGCTCGACTCTTCACGTTTCTGGCATGGAAGCGACGCAAGTCTTGTTGGTAGATGGTCGATCGGATCAGAGCCATCTCTCTTTCTTCCTCTAAAAGGTCGACTGCGTCCTGTCACGCTTGTTCGGCTTCAGCCTCGTTGTAAAGTTCAACTCGAGGAGCATTGTGGAGAAGGTCACTCGGCAAGACTGCTTCAGCTCCATAGACCAAGAAGAATGGAGTTCTCCCGGTCGACCAATTAGGTGTGGTCCGCAGTCCCCAAAGCACTGAGGGAAGTTCGTCGACCCATGCTCCAGCCGCATGTTTGAGATCACGCATCAGTCGGGGTTTCAACCCTTTGAGGACAGGCCATTGGCTCGCTCTGCTTGTCCATTCGACTGCGGATGGGCGACTGAAGCATAGTCGACTCGTGTGCCTTGAGAGTTGCAGAAATCCCTGAATTCCTCTGAATCAAAGTTCGACCCATTATCTGTAATGATGCTGTGCGGGACTCCATATCTGAATATCAATTCCCTGATGAAGCTAACAGCAGTGCCGGCGTCAAGGTTCTTGATGGGTTTAGCCTCAATCCATTTGGTGAATTTGTCGACTGCCACCAGTACATGCGTGAAACCGCTTCGACCTGTTCTCAATGGGCCAACCATATCTAACCCCCATACTGCGAAGGGCCATACGAGTGGAATGGTCTTCAGAGCTGATGCAGGCTTGTGTGACATATTTGAGTAGAACTGACATCCTTCGCACTTGTCCACTATTTCCTTTGCCATCTCATTCGCCTTTGGCCAGTAAAATCCGGCTCGGTATGCTTTGGCCACGATGGTCCGAGAGGACGCATGATGACCACAGGTCCCCGAGTGGATATCATCAAGGATGATTCGACCTTCTTCTAGCGTTATGCACTTCTGACCAACTCCAGTCGCGCTCTCTCTGTACAACTGTCTTTTGATTACGGTAAAGGCTTTGGATCGACGGACGATCTGTCGAGCCTCTTCCTCATCCTCCGGGAGCTCTTTTCTCATGATATACGTGATATATGGAACCGTCCAGTCAGGAGTGACTACTAAAACCTCCATGACCAGGTCGACCACTGCCGGGACTTCTACTTCAGTCGAATCTGTGGTACTCTTGGGTTGCGGAGATTCTTCGGTGAAAGGATCTTCTTTAACTGACGGAATATGAATATGCTCCAAGAACACACCACTCGGAATGGCCTCTCTCTTGGAACCTATCTTTGCTAGATCATCAGCTGCTTGATTTTTCAGTCGGGGAACATGATGGAGCTCTAACCCCTCAAACTTCTTTTCCAGCTTCCTCACTGCATTGCAGTATCTAGTCATGGCTGGGCTTCTCACGTCCCACTCCTTCATCACTTGGTTGACCACTAAATCTGAGTCGCCATAGACCATTAGGCGACGGACGCCGAGTGAAATGGCCATGCGCAACCCATACAAGAGGGCCTCATACTCTGCCTCATTGTTGGAGGAATCAAAGTGAATCTGGAGCACGTATCTGAGCTTATCTCCTCTGGGGGAAACCAGGACCACCCCAGCACCGGAACCATTCAACATCTTAGAGCCATCAAAGAACATGGTCCAATGCTCCGAGTGAACTTCAGTCGGCTGCTGCTGTTCAATCCACTCGGCGAGGAAATCTGCTATTGCCTGGGACTTAATGGCTTTCTTTGCCTCAAACTTGATATCAAGAGGAAGAAGTTCAATCGCCCATTTCGCCACTCGACCAGTTGCATCTCTGTTGTGCAAAATCTCTGAAAGTGGAGCGTCACTGACGACTGTGATGGAATGATCAGAGAAATAATGAGCAACCTTCTTCGTGGTCATGTATATCCCATACACAAGCTTCTGATAATGAGGGTATCTCTGCTTGGATGGAGTCAAAACTTCAGACAGATAATATACTGGGCGCTGAACTTTGAAGGCTTTCCCTTCTTCTTCCCGCTCGACCGTAAGTACTGTACTGACGACTTGTCCTGTGGCTGCGATATAAAGCAATAGAGGCTCTTTGCTGATTGGAGCAGCAAGCACCGGCTGGGTGGAGAGCAGAGCTTTTAGCTCGGCAAACGCTGCATCAGCTTCTTGTTGACACACGAACACGTCACGTGTACCCTCGACGCCGGGGGTGATGCACCGCAGCTCACGTCGAAGGAGACCCGACCGACAGCGCGATACGCAAGACAGTCGGCGGGTGCTTTTGTAGACCCGAAGCCCCACTTGCCCAGGAGGGACCCCGTCAGGGCTCGCGGCGGCTATGGGCTGCCCTAGGTCGATTCGCTCGCCCCTAGAGCCTCGTGGATCGCTGCCCTCCAATGCGAAGAACGAATTAAGAACGAGAAAGAAAGATACAAGGGCAGGGGATAAAGATAGATGAACACAAAAGTGTAATAGATTGATTGGTTCGATTGGTGTTGTTCAATCGGCCGTCACCCCCAACATATATAAGAGGCGGCTGGACTTCCCGTACAAGTAAAGGATTCATCTAAGCTTTCCTTACAAGAAAAATTACATCAATTCACGTCCTAGAGTCCTAGTTCTATTCCAACTCGGATTCAGTCTGAATCTAGCCCAAACTCTGTCTTCCTTCTTGCGCGGGCCGCCGAGCTTGCATATTATCTCCAATCAAGACGGTCCAAATATCAAACTTTTGCGCCTGGACGATACGAACAACTCTCATGTTGAACACTTTTTCGAATAAGGCCATCTTGAATACTTTTCGAGGTCATCTTTACCTTCCAGTCGGACTCGGTCTTGCGGTAGACTGGATTATCCGAGTCTCGTAGTGAATTTGCATGCCATATACTATCTCTTATGATTATGACTCCCAAACCAAAGTTTACCATCTTGATGATACGCACAACTTCCGTGTTGATCACTTTTCCATCCGAGGTCATCTGGATTACCTTTCGGGCACATCTTCAGTTTCACTCGGATCCGAGCTCATCCACTCGGATATTAGAGTTTTTCGTCCGACTGGACCTTTTCACTCGGATGTTAGAGTCTTTCACTCGGAAGACAATCTTTCACTCGGATGACTATAATTTCACTCGGAAGACAATCTTTCACTCGGATGACTATATTTCACTCGGAAGGCAATATCTTATTCGAATGTCAAGTTTTCATTCCGAAGGTAATCTTTTCACTCGGAATAACTTCACTCGGATGATAATTTCACTCGGATTATATTTTCACTCGGAAGCCAATCTTTTACTCGATCGATAAGTTTTCACTCGACCTTTTACTCGATCGGTAGGTTTTCACTCGGAATATCTTCACCTGGAGGACAATTTCACTCGGATGACCATATTTCCACTCGGATGACTATATTTCCACTTGGATAATAATAAGTTCATCCGGTCAGCAAACTTTCACTCGACCTGTAAATTTTCACTCGACCGTAAACTTTCACTCGGATGGTAAACTTTTCACTCGGATTTTCCGACTGAAAACATAACCTGATCTTGATTTGTCTCTCCAGGCCTCATAAGACCTCGGATTGAGACGAATTATATATGAAAATCGATCGGCTCGATGAGACGAAACTTTTCTATGTTGAAGGTTTTTCAATTCAAGGCCGTCTTGAAGGCCGAATTGCTCACGCATTGCATCAGACACTCATCAACATGTGTCTGGTGTCAAGCGTAATATTTTGGTCTCTGGCCTGTCCAGACCGTATTGACTATAACTTTTGCATATGAACTCGGATTGAGATGATATATATATGAAAATTGATCGCCTCGACGAGACGAAGACAACTCCTTTAGAGCACTCCTTCATCTGAGGCCATATTGAGGGCGTAATCGGCCGAAAAGCACTTAGAACATTAAATTTTGTCACTCGGAGTACAGCTTCGGCCACTGAGATGAGGTCGGATGTCGATGACTTAAAAATCAAAGTTGTTTCATTCGGCGACGTGAAAATTTCTCATGCTGAAAACCCTTTCACTTGAAGCCATCTCATTTCCTTTTATGCCGTGCCAAAATCTAGTGTCAACATATGCCCCCCTGTTTTCTGGCAGAGCTTGCATGCCAGAAAATACTTCGTACAAACACGATGTCAACACTACATCGGCTTTGCAAGCTGAGGACAATAATTTTTTATCGGCTATATGCTTAGGCTTGTTGCTTCTTGGGCAGAGCCTTTTCAGACAATAGTCGTATGAGAACAACCATTCGATGTCATGAATGCCTTAAGTCTGTCATGTCAATCCATACCTAGCCTTTATCCAAGCACTTCATGGGGATATTAGAACCGTTCGGCGTTACCGTCTACTGAACAATTATGTCCATGCTCCTCAAAGGAACCATCAAATATTCGGTGACTCAACTCATTGTTGATCAAAAATACTCTGTCAACCCTCCGTCGAACAACGTATGTCTCTTGGATCCCGTTTGGCGAGTCAACAAGGTCAACATTCAAGTGATTCGTCGATGCATATAAAGATGAAATCTATTGGACAGCTGGCAAAAAATTATTGTGAACCTTGATGCACGCCACCCTTGCAGCGAAAAAAATCCTCTAGCCTGAATAGCACAGCATATTCGGCTTGATTATTAGCGTGTAAGCTCTAGTCGGCATGAAGTCTTCAAATCCAGCCCGTGAGGAAATATGTGAATAACGCCTACTTTGGGCGCTGCTAAACTGAATCCTGAAAATAATCTCCACGACACTTTGACTTAGCGTCCAGTGAGCGCCGACTGATAAATGGGATGCCATGCTCCTTTCTTTCTGTCTCATGAGTCAACATTTCCTTGCTCCCCGAGTGAACGAAGCTTCATTCATCTCGGTGACACACTTTCTCTGGATCCTGCGATAAACCAACAATATGAGTCGACAAGTTTTGCTGCACTAGATCCTCGATTAGTGGCCGAATAATTAGTCGGCCTTCCAGTGTTGGCAAAACTAAGAATTGGCTTTGGGAATATGACATACACCACAATGAACACAATTATTCAGATGCCAGCTTTGTCAACACAATGTACTCTTAGGGCGATATGCAAATATCGGCCAAATGTCCTTATCTCATAGGACCTGGAGAACCCGTCCACCAAAGTGTGAATAGCCGAAATAATTTAGATGTTTCAGATGGGGATAAGTTCTGGGACGCTTTCTTTGATGGAACGACTGAAGAACATGGACGATGTGCCATTTGGAGTCTCCTATAATGAGATGAAAACTGTTGACTCTGCCTGCCGGCTTCACACTTGTCCTCTTTTACTCTTGCTGACTTCGCAATAGGAGATGTGGTGCCGCTTTTGAGTCGAGGATTTCCCTTGGGAACCCAAGCCATGTTCCTCTTCTCCACCTCTTTGGCCCTAAGAAAATTCAGCTTTTTCTGTTGCGAATATGGTAAGCCGAGTGGGCATCCCGGCTGTGACTTTGGTTTACGCACTGGCAAGTTCTTCCTGGCTTTGGGCACCTCCAGCTTGGCCTTTCCAAACTCGGCGATTGGATCCTTGAAAGTTACTTGCTTCACTTTCTTGTCCTTAGTAGTCAACATAGACTCGACTGTCTTTTTGTCATCTAGAGTCGGATCTGAAATAGCACATTTGCGGCCATCCTTTTCACTCGGTACACTTGCTTGACCACGTCCATCTTCTTCGCTGAGCTCCGGACCGATACTTTTTGGTTGAGTCGGTCTTTAGCATGTGGTTGTTGAACAAACGATGATCCTCTAGGAGCTGCATAATTTTGTTGAGGTGGTTTAGAATATGATGGACAGTGTGCCCTTGATTTATACTTGCCCCATGATTGATATGAATAATAGTCGGCAGGGGGAGGTATCCATGACATCGGCATTGGTGGCCCAAAAGGAGGATATGGAGTCTGCTTGCTCAACATCTTCCTTCGCCAATCCTTGTCTTCAAATTTATGCCTTGGGGGTGACTTCGATGCTTTTGTTTCACTCGGCCGATAAGCACTCTTTGCCTCACTTATCTTCTGATATTTTTCTAATAACTGTGCAAAAGTGACTTTCGGCTTTCTACCTTTGTGCTTACCATGGCCTTTGCTTTCTTTAGTTGTGTTTGCATCGGTCTTCGAATTTTCTGGTTTCCCCCTAGTGCTAGATGTCTCCATTGTAGATTTCATGGAATTCTCATCTTCGAGATTATTGTGGATGCACTTTTTAACAATATCCTTGCTCGAAGACTTGACCCCATCATCATTGGTGTGAACCTGTCGACCTTTTGATGAATCGGCTTGAGGTAACCGAGTCAACATTTGATCGCCATCAAGGCCAATCTGATACGACTGGCCATATGCTCGTGCCTCAACAAACTCCAATCGTCCTATGTTGTCCGATTGCTCGACTTGATGGATCATGTTGCAATCTTTGACATTTTTCTCGAATAAACATTGCATTCGCTCTTGTCTTGACGACTCGACATCATGATCAATTATAATAATAGGATTAGTCAGCGATGTACCGATGATGTGATCAACTATGCCTGCACTGGACGTACACTCCTAGTCCATTAAACGATATTGTGATATCGGCTCTGAAACAAAACAACCGAGTGGTGCCAGCTTAGTGTCATCTGACTCGGCTATGCTTGATTTTCGTCGTCCTTTCCCGATGCTTTTGAATCGGCTATCCTGGAGAACTTTGAACCTGGCTTTATATTCCTACAACCAAAATAATTACAGAATATATGTATCATCTGAGACCAAATGCTAGCCAGGCATGAAACAAACAAAGTTGTCCATATGAATACAAAGTTTAGTTGGCATGACAAGAACAACTTTGGTTTTGATAAGTTGTCACTATTAGCCTCTATGAATGACACCATGTGTTGACTATCATGATTAGTGACAAGATCATTCCTAACAAATAGATTACTCATTTCAATTGGTCTTTCAAAATTAATTAGAATCTTACTAACAGGTGCATCAACAATATGATTTTGACCTAATTGAAAATTGAGTAAACTATCTGCTAGGTGTACCTTTGTGAAGACGTTGGAAGGAGAAGATGGTTGCACCACTGGAACAATACATTGCTCCACTTCTGAATAATTCTCCAACGCCTCTTCCTCTTTTTCTGGATCTGGTGCCTCATCACTCGGATTGCGCGCGTATATTTCACTCGAATTGCCCGAGTATATTTCAGTCGGATTGCCCGAGTGGATTTCACTCGGACGCTCTTTGTCAGTTGAACTATGCTCGGCCGCATTTTCTTGGTCTTGATGTTCATCGTTAACTAAACTGTGTTCAACCATATTACTTTGTTCTTGATGCTCATCAATATCTTTAGCACGAAACTCATAGGGTAGCATGTAAGCTCCCTTATATCCAGAAAAAATTGAGCATGACCAATTTGCTGTGTTTGCCGTTCCTTTGCTCAATGAAGCTTGCATCTTCTGTTTTGATACACTCAGTAATAACTGGCTTTATGCACTCGACTTTAGCCGGCAATGCACTCGTCTGGAACGATGCACTCGGCTGGCATGATGTACTCGGCTGGCACAATGCACTTGGCTGGCTCGATGCAACGCACTCGGCCTTAAATGTCTCGGTGCTCAATCCGGTTTCAATTGAATCCACCATTGTTTTGTCACTAAATGAACCGTTCAACTCGGTTGTAGACGACTTGGTCACATTTGACTTGGTTTCAACCGAATCAACCGTATTAGCCGAGTGAACCCTTTCTTGCTGATTTGCTTGCAAAGCTTCTTTCCTGGCTTGCCTCAACATCATAGAGGAGCCATCATGATTGCTGGACGGAAGAAGGGACTTGACATATTCTTGAAAATATTCCTCTCCACGCCTCTTCTTGTGTGCTTCATAAGCTTGTTGATATTCTGCTGGTAATTCCTCAAGAGTTGGCGTAGTAAATTCGTTGACGCTATTCCCTGTGAGCTTTGGCTTGATCTTGTCCACTTGGGCCATATATTTTTCCGTAAACTCGGCCCTACTTGGATTGGCTTGCCCCCCAATACTTGTACGATCTTTCGGCAATGAAGTGATGTTGCCAAAACTTTGCAATTGTATAGGGGGTGGATAACATGCTGCAATGATAGGTGAAGATGTGTGCACTGTTGTTGAATATTTTCTCACGCCAATTTGATCAATCGGCAACACTTCGTCTTCTTTTAAAACCCTAGCTTTTATTGCCTCATAATCAGGAACCAAACCTTTATCATGTTGCTCAAGACAAAGAACGGTAATCTTCTTATTTTGCGCTAAGCTTTTTAACGCAGCCAAAGTCACCTCATCTCCTGCAATATTAGACACATACACTCCTGTAGAATCTCCATTCACTCGGCCATAAAAGTGAGCCGAGTCATGAATACTTTTAGTTGCATATGATGCTGAATAATTAATATCATGAAGTGTATCATATAATGACTGAGGATAACCGGCCAAATAGCTAATGGAAGCATGGCCGATTGCCTCATTCATTGGCATGTTTGGGGATAAACCCGCATATTGCGAGTTGACTGCCGATGGATAAATCTGTCAGATGCCCTCCTGCACATGAGGTGTCATATATTGATCACTCGAACAAATCATGTTATTCATCGGCATATTGAAAGGTGTTGCCGATGCACGAAAGTTCAGATTCATAAGTTGCATGTCGCGGTTTTGTAAATTCCAAGTTTCTCCAATGGAATAACTAGTCGGCCTTTTCTCGTTAGGGCTAGCCGACATGACATCTCCATTGAAAGATCTAGCAACATCAACATAATGGCTATTTGCATCTACGTAAGGAGATTGATGATACATGTTACCGTTGTAGATTGCAGCTGCTTGATGACGCTCTCCTCGAAGCAAGAACAGGCTGGAGATTGTTCAAAGCTTCTTCCCCAGCGGACTCGCCAAAAAGTGTGTTGACACACGAACACGTCACGTGTACCCTCGACGCCGGGGGTGATGCACCGCAGCTCACGTCGAAGGAGACCCGACCGACAGCGCGATACGCAAGTCAGTCGGCGGGCGCTTTTGTAGACCCGAAGCCCCACTTGCCCGGGAGGGACCCCGTTAGGGCTCGCGGCGGCTATGGGCTGCCCTAGGTCGATTCGCTCGCCCCTAGAGCCTCGTGGATCGCTGCCCTCCAATGCGAAGAACGAACGAAGAACGAGAAAGAAAGATACAAGGGTAGGGGATAAAGATAGATGAACACAAAAGTGTAATAGATTGATTGGTTCAATTGGTGTTGTTCAATCGGCCGTCACCCCCAACATATATAAGAGGCGGCTGGAATTCCCGTACAAGTAAAGGATTCATCTAAGATTTCCTTACAAGAAAAATTACATCAATTCACGTCCTAGAGTCCTAGTTCTATTCCAACTCGGATTCAGTCTGAATCTGGCCCAAACTCTGTCTTCCTTCTTGCGCGGGCCGCCGAGCTTGCATATGATCTCCGATCAAGACAGTCCAAATATCAAACTTGTGCGCCTCGACGAGACGAACAACTCTCATGTTGAACACTTTTTCGAATAAGGCCATCTTGAATTCTTTTCAAGGTCATCTTTACCTTCCAGTCGGACTCGGTCTTGAAGTAGACTGGATTATCCGAGTCTCGTAGTGAATTTGCATGCCATATACCATCTCTGATGATGATGGCTCCCAAACCAAAGTTTACCGTCTTGATGATACGCACAACTTCCGTGTTGATCACTTTTCCATCCGAGGTCATCTGGATTACCTTTCAGGCACATCTTCAGTTTCACTCGGATCCGAGCTCATCCACTCGGATATTAGAGTTTTTCGTCCGACTGGACCTTTTCACTCGGATGTTAGAGTCTTTCACTCGGAAGACAATCTTTCACTCGGATGACTATAATTTCACTCGGAAGACAATCTTTCACTCGGATGACTATATTTCACTCGGAAGGCAATATCTTATTCGAACGTCAAGTTTTCATTCCGAAGGTAATCTTTTCACTCGGAATAACTTCACTCGGATGATAATTTCACTCGGATTATATTTTCACTCGGAAGCCAATCTTTTACTCAATCGATAAGTTTTCACTCGACCTTTTACTCGATCGGTAGGTTTTCACTCGGAATATCTTCACCTGGAGGACAATTTCACTCGGATGACCATATTTCCACTCGGATGACTATATTTCCACTTGGATAATAATAAGTTCATCCGGTCAGCAAACTTTCACTCGACCGGTAAATTTTCACTCGACCGTAAACTTTCACTCGGATGGTAAACTTTTCACTCGGATTTTCCGACTGAAAACATAACCTGATCTTTATTTGTCTCTCCAGGCCTCATAAGACCTCGGATTGAGACGAATTATATATGAAAATCGATCAGCTCGACGAGACGAAACTTTTCTATGTTGAAGGTTTTTCAATTCAAGGCCGTCTTGAAGGCCGAATTGCTCACGCATTGCATCAGACACTCATCAACATGTGTCTGGTGTCAAGCGTAATATTTTGGTCTCTGGCCTGTCCAGACCGTATTGACTATAACTTTTGCATATGAACTCGGATTCAGATGATTTATATATGAAAATCGATCGCCTCGACGAGACGAAGACAACTCCTTTAGAGCACTCCTTCATCTGAGGGCATATTGAGGGCGTAATCGGCCGAAAAGCACTCAGAACATTAAATTTTGTCAATCGGAGTACAGCTTCGGCCACTGAGATGAGGTCGGATGTCGATGACTTAAAAATCAAAGTTGTTTCATTCGGCGACGTGAAAATTTCTCATGCTGAAAACCCTTTCACTTGAAGCCCTCTCATATCCATTTATGCCGTGCCAAAATCTAGTGTCAACACTTCTGGAGTCCACTCGAACTTGTCTGCCTTCTTCATTAGTCGGTAAAGAGGCAGTGCCTTTTCACCGAGTCGCGAGATGAATCGACTTAATGCGGCCAAGCATCCAGTAAGCTTCTGGACATCATGCACTCGCACAGGGCGTTTCATTCGGAGTATAGTGCCGATCTTTTCTGGATTAGCATCGATCCCTCGTTCGGAAACGAGAAAACCGAGTAACTTGCCACCAGGAACTCCGAATGTGCACTTTGATGGATTGAGCTTGATATCATACCTTCTGAGGTTGGCAAATGTTTCGGCGAGGTCAGTGAGCAGGTCGGAACCTTTCCTCGACTTGACCACGATATCATCCATATACGCTTCCACATTCCGACTGATTTGAGAGAGCAAACACTTCTGAATCATTTGCATAAACGTGGCTCCTGCATTCTTGAGGCCGAATGGCATGGTGATATAGCAGAAGCAACCGAATGGAGTGATGAAAGCTGTTTTTATCTCATCGGGTCCATACAGACGGATCTGATGGTACCCGGAATAGGCGTCTAGAAAAGACAATCTCTCACATCCCGCGGTCGAGTCAACAATTTGATCAATGCGAGGGAGAGGAAAATGATCTTTCGGGCAGGCCCGATTGATGTGCTTGAAATCAATGCACATTCGGAGTGAGTTGTCCTTCTTAGGAACCATGACGACATTAGCGAGCCACTCGGAGTGGTATATCTCTCGGATAAATCCTGCCGCCAACAGTCGAGCCACTTCCTCACCAATAGCCTTTCTCTTCAGGACGCCGGACCGCCGAAGATGCTCTTTAACTGGTTTTGCTGATGAGTCGACTCTAAGACGATGCTTAGCCAGTCCCCTGGGAACACCCGGCATGTCAGCTGGCTTCCATGCGAAAATGTCCCAGTTCTCACGGAGGAACTGGATGAGCGCTTCTTCCTATTGTCGAGCGTTGTGGAGATGTGAGTCGGGGCTGCATTGGGGTCGGTCGGGTGGATGTGGACAGGCTTCGTCTCACCGGACGACTGAAATGCAGATTCTGTGGCGGGCTTCTTGGCTCGCAGCAAATCACTCGGATCTGCGTTTTGCTTGTATTCTTCAAACTCGACCGCTGTCACCTGGGAATCGGCAATCTTTGAGCCTTTCTGGAAACACTCTTCTGCCTTTTTCCGATCACCAGTGACAGTGATCACTCCTTTGGGGCCGGGCATCTTCAGTTTGAGGTAAACGTAACATGGTCGAGCCATGAACCGTGCGTAAGCTGGTCTCCCCAAAATAGCGTGGTACGCGCTCTGAAAATCCACGACCTCAAACGTCAGCTTTTCCTTGCGAAAATGTTTTGAATCACCAAACACCACATCCAGAGCTATTTGGCCGAGTGACTCGGCTTTCTTTCCTGGTATAACTCCATGAAAGCTCATGTTACTGGTGCTCAGTCGGGACATCGAAATGCCCATTCCCTTCAGTGTGTCTGCATACAATAAATTCAGTCCGCTACCGCCGTCCATCAGCACCTTCGTCAGCCGAGTGCCTTCGACAACTGGGACGACCACCAAAGCTTGCCTCCCAGGGGTGGCAATATGAGTCGGGTGCTCAGACTGGTCGAATGTGATGGGCGTTTGGGACCATCTCAGGTAACTTGGTTTTGCCGGGGCAACCATGTTTACCTCACAATTAATGACCTTTAGTCGGCTCTTGCTTTCCACATCTGCGAAAATCATCAAAGTGGAGTTGACATGTGGATATCCTCCCTCAATGTCCTCTTTATCTTCAGCCTTGTCCGACTCGTTTTCCTTGTCTTTGGACTGTTTTCCTTGAAACTCTTGGATCAGGAGTCGACACTGGCGAGTAGTATGCTTCGGGTAGATGATATTACCGTCTTCATCTTTCTTTGTGTGGATGTGACACGGCATATCCATCACGTCATTTCCTTATTTATCCTTCACCTTCTTGGGGTTCCAGGATCCTTTGGGTTTCCCTTTGAACTTGCCCTGAGTCACGGCCAGAGCCTCTCCAGGAGCTGCTGGTTCAGATTTTCGCTTCTGCTTCCGACTGGTATTTCCCTTCTCCGACTGACTCGGCTTGTACTTGCCACTTCGGAGTCGGTCTTCCTCTTTGTCGTTGGCGTACTTGGTAGCAATCTCCATCATCTGACTCAGAGTCATGTCTCCGATTCGACCAAACTTCAAACTCAATTCTCTGTTCTTAACACCATCCTTGAAGGCGCAGATTGCCTGATGATCAGACACGTTCTCCACAGTATGATGCAAAGTGATCCATCTCTGAATATACTCTCTGAGAGTCTCATTCGTCTTCTGCACACATACTTGCAGCTCTGTCAATCCGGCTGGTCGCTTCCAAGTTCCTTCAAATGTTCTGATGAACACTCGGGACAGATCTTCCCAAGTGTAAATGCTGCTAGGAGGTAACTGATTCAACCACGCTCAGGCCGAACCTTCCAACATGAGGGGCAAATGTTTCATGGCCACCTCGTCATTCCCACCACCAATCTGAACTGCCACTCGGTAGTCCTCAAGCCAGGTTTCAGGCTTAGACTCACCAGTGAACTTGCTTACTCCAGTTGCCAACCTGAAGTTGGGGGGAATCACCGCGGCTCTGATAGCCCTGCTGAAACACTCTGGACCAGATACATGCGCTCGACTGCTTGTGGGCGCATCTCTGTCGGGGCCGCCCCGATGGGCTCTGTTACGGTCGACCAAGCCTTGCACGATGATGGATCGCGCGTCGAAGCCTGGTTCCCGGGGGTCGACTGGAGCTCTTCGCCCCATGCTGAGTTGACGCCTGTCATCCTGCTGCCGAGGAGCGTGAGACCCACTCCTTGGAGGGGGAGTGGGCACTCGATGCCTATCATCACGACCATGTCGGTCAGCATATTCGTCTCGCCGATTCTCGCGTCCTTCACGCCGCAGAGGCGATCTGGGACTGTGAGCCGACTGAACCGTATTCGTAGCGACGGATCGACTGTGAATTATGTTGCGTGACTGCGACATGGCTGAATTCTGATCTCCTGCCTCCCGGAGCAAATCTCTGATCTGCATCAAGCCTCTGCCAGCTTCCGACTGAGAGGGCTGGATGGACTCTGCTATACGGGTTGCAGCTGCTAAATTTTGAATCGGGGTTCGATATACCTGAGTCAGCGGGAAGATTTGACGTCGATTGGCGTCGGGAACTCGTTGTCGCGCGTGCTCGTCGAGTGCTCGCTGAAGGTTTTCCAGACGAGCTTGTTCAGCCAAGTTGGCTAAACGTTCCTCCTCCAAGGCGCGAGCCTCGGGGGTTTCTCCCGCGATGGGAGTATGCAGGGCATCCATGTTCCTGCGGTGAAGCTCTTCCCTTTGCAGAGAGTCAAGTGGCTCGGGCTGGTATTGTCAGGACCCCGACTCGATGCCACATAGGTCTAGCATGTAACACCTCATATCACTTTGCGGCCTCACGCACGGTATTCCCACGGGTGTCGCCTTACCTTTGCCCGGGACCGTTTGCGCCTTTTGGCACACGTATATGATAGTGTCGCTAGCACCCATATGATAAGGAGCCCGGGCTGACATGGCTAGTTGTAAACCCAAAGTGGCACAGACTTACAGGGACAGGCATCCATGACCCAGCAACGAACGTGTCGGTCATCAGCAAGTGGGTCCGGGCTGTAGCACGGGGCTAGCAGGACTCTGGTAAACCGGGCTGTAGCGCGCTAACAGGACTCCGGTACTCAATGCGTGACATTTCCCCGAAGGGACAGACAAAAGAACGAAGAAGGACACATGCCGGCCAGCCTAAGTGTTTCGGAGCAGTAGCAAGATACCATGGCTCGGTGGAAACACTAGGAGACATTTCCCCGTAAGAGCGGCTACTAAAGATAAGCAACTAGATGGTCAGATCCCACACATACCAAGCATTTCAATAACATACACACAATATGCTCGATATGTGCAAATACAACATGGCATCACAACATGACTCTACGACTCAAGTATTTATTCAATAGGCTCCGAGGAGCGAGATATTACAAACATGGGTCTCATGACCCAACAATTAGAGCATACAAGTCAAAGCACATGCGGAAGCTTAACATGTCTGAGTACAGACATCTATAAATGAAAAAGGCTGAGAAGCCTGACTATCTACCAGATCCTGCCGAGGGCACAAGATCGTAGCTGAGGTAACAAGCTAAACGTCGAAGTCCACGCGGTACTACTAGCGAGACCGAAGTCTCTCTGCAAAAACATAAAATAGGCAAACGTGAGTACAAATGTACCCAGGAAGACTTACATCAGAACTAACTACATATGCATCATTATCAACAAAGGGGATGGTGGGGTTTAACTGCAGCAAGCCAGCTTTGAATCGGTGGCTATCCTGAACTACGACTACAAGTAACTCTTTTGAGGTGGCGCACACGAGTCCACATATTCACCATATCAATACACCACTATGGATCCGCTCCCGTCTCCCTGCGAGAACGCCAACCATAGCACTCACGCTTATCTTGCATATTTTAGAGTATCCACTTTCACTTGTCTATGAACTGATATAAGCAACCCAGGAGTCCTTTACCGCGGACACGGCTATTCGAATAGATGATGTTAACCCTGCAGGGGTGTACTTCTTCATACATGTTTCCACCACTTAGCGTCTGCACACGACATGTGCTCGGCAGACTTCAAGCGAAAGCCGATGTGGGTGTAGACCACGACCTACCTAAACACTCAAGTCTCTAGTCCAGGTTTATCGCCTATTCGGGTTCCATCCATGAGGAGATCCGGCCGGAGTTTCGCTCACAGCCCCAAACGATGTGAACAGGGTTCCGTGACACCAAACGGGCGCCCGGTATACCCGGCCACGTGCCTACCGCATCATAGCCCACCCCTCCGGTCAGCGCTGCCCACGGCCTCCAGCATACTACAAACACCAGAAACTACTTGCAACTCCTGGACAGAGGACAAGGGTGATTAAGAAGTCGAGCGGGGTCATATTTCAGGGCCCAATGTATGGTAGTAGCTGAGTCATGGATCACAAACACAGAACTCAGTTCCTAAGGACGGCTTCAATGAGACAACCCACCATGTACTCCTACATGGCCTCTCACCGCTACCTTTACCAAATCGTGTTCACACACTTAGCTCTCAATGGTAGGACATGTTCACACACCTCTGATTCTTCCTCGATGAACCAAACCTGACTCAACTCTAAGCAGTAGCAGGCATGACAAACAAGCAAGAATGAGTAGGCACAACAGGGCTCAAACAACTCCTACTCATGCTAGTGGGTTTCATCTAATTACTGTGGAATGACAGGTCATGCAGAGGATAAAGGGGTTCAGCTACCGCAGCAAGTAACAGATGAATCGATGTTGTCCTAATGTAGTAAAAGAGAGCAGGAGCGAGAGAGTGGGATTGTATCGGAATGAACAAGGGGGTTTTGCTTGCCTGGCACTTCTGAAGATAATATTGAGTCTTCATCAGTGTCAACGATCACAACGTCGGAACATCGTCTACCGGGAGGGAACAGATACCGGCAATAAAGAAGAAATACAATCAATGCAATGCACAATA